>NC_141873.1:346894678-347197708 GCF_056163025.1 Triticum urartu | reverse complement strand
TCCCTCCGTTCCAAAATAAGTTTCTCAACTTTGTGCAAACTTTAGTACAAAGTTGTACTACTACTAAAGTTGACACTTATTTTGGAACAGAGGTAGCTAAAGAAAAAAATGATCCATGCAGTCCCTAGCCCTTGAACCGTGAACCCTGACCAGGCTTCAATTTGCTGGCAACGTTCGAGCTTCCTAATAAATGAAGTTTGCAACCTTTTGACCATCGGATCATTTTGTGCAGTTTCACCAAAATCGAGATGAGCATCCCTGTGGCAAAGAAATTGAACAAGCGTGATTAGAATAAGATTACTGGGACTAGTTGATGAGACATAAACTCATCACAAATACAGCACGTAGAAGCTAGTAGAGATATGTGCGGGGCAAAGAAGTAGAGAAATATCCACAGGGAGTGATGTGGGCAGCTGGAGCAGTGGTGCAAGCCGGCTGTAAAGGGAGTTGTACCCGAGGGACGTAGCTCAACCTTGAGGAGGGCGGCGGGAGGCGGCAACTGCCCACGTCGCGGCAGTGAGCAAGGGACGAAGGCAACCTCACCGGCTTTGTGAGAGAGAACGGCGGGGACCCCTGATCGGGACGTGCCGACAGTGGGTTTTCGCCGTCGGTGACGGCCACCGCATCTACACTAAGCATCCACCCCTTCCCCAAGCGGACGTGATCCGCCGGGATGTTAGAGATGTGACCACAGTCATTTTGTGTGAGAGAGTGTGAAGAGAGCAACCCCAGCAAGCAACCGTGTAGGCTGGCCCGTCCTGACTACGTATATAGTGGAGCGGTTTCCTTTTCTCTCCCTATGAACCTATCATATTGCATACGTGCCACTGAAGAAAAAAAAACTTCATTTATAAATGACGCAGCACCTACTACTCGTTCTCCTATAACCTTGCGCTTGGCATCTCCAAAATATTGACCTTGCGATTGGCTCTTTGCCTCTTCGGGAAGTCGAGTAATAATGGTAGTGCAGTATATATCGTTCTGGCTATATGAGACCGAATGAATTGCTGCACGTCCACCACGTGGGCGAGGGTCGAGGGGCGAGGGAGAGTGCTACATACGGAGCAAAATGAGTGAATCTACACTCTAAAATACGTTTATATACATCAGTGTTTGGAGTATGTACTAGTAGTTCATATTGAAATCTACTAAAGGACATATATATTCCAAACAATATGATATAATCTCTATAACCAAGGTAGTAGGGACGAGAAGTAAACGGAGGGAGTAGTAAATTTTTCTCCTCGTCCTGCGAGCCACCGCGCGCATGGGCAAGGGAGCGGGCGTAAGGCGTAGTAAGCAAGCTTCACCTCATCCTGCGAGCCACCGCGCCTATGGGCGGGGGAGACGGCGTACTAAGCAAGCTTCTCCTCGTTCTGCGAGTTGACAGGACACATCAAAAGTACTCTAGTGTATAGAGCCTTGCCTCTAAGGTAGGCCCCACATGGTTTGCCTCTTTTTTTAACATAACACGTCAAGTCGCAATTTGTTTGTTCACCCGTGGTAGACAATCCTCCCTCCACCAAGTGGACGACCAGTACACATGCCAAATTACCACGTGGGCTGCCCTTTTCATACAGAAATGAGCTCCACCGTGTACCCGCGTGGGTGTGGTTGGGAAAGAGACGGGAGTACGTGCGCCGTGCATGCACCTCTTCTCTTCGTGCACGTCCCCCACCTACGTGGGTGTGTGTGAGAGATACAAACCGCGTTCGTGAGTGTTTTTTGTTTCGGGGTGGGGGTGGGGTGGGGGTTGATTTCATGAATTATTTGTGGGAATATGTGTCGATGACATCTCAAACAAAATTTTGCATGCAATGTGTGTGAAATGGAGGCCTATCCATATCATACATAGAGGGTCAGGCAATCCACGAGAAGATAGGGAGGGGTCATTGTTGGAAATATGCCCTAGAGGCAATAATAAATTAGTTATTATTATATTTCCTTATTCATGATAATCTTTTATTATCCATGCTAGAATTGTATTGATAGGAAACTCAGATACATGTGTGGATACATAGACAACACCATGTCCCTAGTAAGCCTCTAGTTGACTAGCTCGTTGATCAATAGATGGTTACGGTTTCCTGACCATGGACATTGGATGTCATTGATAACGGGATCACATCATTAGGAGAATGATGTGATGGACAAGACCCAATCCTAAGCCTAGCACAAGATCGTGTAGTTCGTATGCTAAAGCTTTTCTAATGTCAAGTATCATTTCCTTAGACCATGATATTGTGCAACTCCCGGATACCGTAGGAATGCTTTGGGTGTACCAAACGTCACAACATAACTGGGTGGCTATAAAGGTGCACTACGGGTATCTCCGAAAGTGTCTGTTGGGTTGGCACGAATCGAGACTGGGATTTGTCACTCCGTGTAAACGGAGAGGTATCTCTGGGCCCACTCGGTAGGACATCATCATAATGTGCACAATGTGACCAAGGAGTTGATCACGGAATGATGTGTTACGGAACGAGTAAAGAGACTTGCCGGTAACGAGATTGAACAAGGTATCGGGATACCGACGATCGAATCTCGGGCAAGTATCGTACTGATAGACAAAGGGAATTGTATACGGGATTGGTTGAATCCTTGACATCGTGGTTCATCCGATGAGATCATCGTGGAACATGTGGGAGCCAACATGGGTATCCAGATCCCACTGTTTGTTATTGACCAGAGAGATGTCTCGGTCATGTCTGCATGATTCCCGAGCCCGTAGGGTCTACACACTTAAGGTTCGATGACGCTAGGGTTATAGGGAAAGTATGTACGCGGTTACCAAATGTTGTTCGGAGTCCCGAATGAGATCCCGGACGTCACGAGGAGTTCTGGAATGGTCCGGAGGTAAAGATTGATATGTAGGAAGTGAGGATTTGGCCACCGGAAGTGTTCCGGGCATCACCGGTAATGTACCGGGACCACCGGAAGGGTCCGGGGGTCCACCGGGAGGGGCCACCAGCCCTAGAGGCTTGCGTGGGACAATAGTGGGAAGGGACCAGCCCCAAGAGAAGAAGAGGGGCAAACCCTAGGGCAGATGGGCCCTAAGGCCCACCCCAGGTGCGCCTCCCCCTCTCCCCCCTTTTGGCCGCCACCCTAGATGGGATCTGGGGCTACCGCACCCCTTGGGGTGGGAACCCTAGAGGGGGCGTAGCCCCCTCCCCCCTATATATAGTTGAGGTCTAGGGGCTGCCCAACACATGAGTTGTTTGCTCCTAGGCGCAGCCATACCTCTTTCCCTCCTCGTCTCTCGTAGTGCTTGGCGAAGCCCTGCTGGAGTTCCGTGCTCCTCCACCACCACCACGCCGTTGTGCTGCTGCTGGACGGAGTCTTCCCCAACCTCTCTCCCTCTCTCCTTGCTGGATCAAGGCATGGGAGACGTCACCGGGCTGCACGTGTGTTGAACGCGGAGGCGCCGTTGTTCGGCGCTTAGATCGGAATCGACTGTGATCTGAATCGCTACGAGTACGACTCCTTCATCCGCGTTCTCGCAATGCTTCCGCTTGGCGATCTACAAGGGTATGTAGATGCACTCCTCTCTCTCGTTGCTAGTCTCTCCATAGATTGATCTTGGTGACACGTAGGAATTTTTTTGAATTATTGCTACGTTCCCCAACAGTTGCATCATGAGCTAGGTCTAGCTTCCTGATGGCGACAGCATAGAGGAACTCTCAATGAAAGCACCAATGTCGGTGTCAAAACTGGCGGATCTCGGGTAGGGGGTCCCGAACTGTGCGTCTAGGCCGGATGGTAACAGGAGGCAGGGGACACGATGTTTTACCCAGGTTCGGGCCCTCTTGGTGGAGGTAAAACCCTACGTCCTGCTTGATTAATATTGATGATGTGGGTAGTACAAGAGTAGATCTACCACGAGATCAGAGAGGCTAAACCCTAGAAGCTAGCCTATGGTATGATTGTTGTTCGTCCTACAGACTAAAACCCTCTGGTTTATATAGACACCGGAGAGGGCTAGGGTTACACAGAGTCGGTTACAATGGTAGGAGATCTACATATCCGTATCGCCAAGCTTGCCTTCCACGCCAAGGAAATAACCTTCCGGACACGGGACGAAGTCTTCAATCTTGTATCTTCATAGTCCAGGAGTCCGGCCGAAGGTATAGTCTGGCTATCCGGACACCCCCTAATCCAGGACTCCCTCAGTAGCCCCTGAACCAGGCTTCAATGATGACGAGTCCGGCGCGCAGATTGTCTTCGGCATTGCAAGGCGGGTTCTCCTCCAAATTCCGTGTACCTGTTGAATAGTGTCCGGTTTCTTGTAAATGTAGTGCTCCTTGGCTTCTACACCCAACAATGGCCGTTTTCCACGTGTTAAACGAATACGAAAAGTCAGGGTGTTTTTATACCTACACCCCTAGCCGCGTGAATGAGCCGCCTATTTAAGGGGACGAGGATTTAGATCCAAACCACACCTTCTCCCTTCCGCGAGTATTCATCAGAGCGTATCCGACAGAGGTCCATTCTATCATGGCCGGCCGCCGCAGCTCCTCCTCTCGCCCTTCCAGCCCTCAGCCTGGAGATTGGAAGAGGTGCTCCATCCCGCACAGCGAGCTAGTGACGCTCCAGACCAAGGGATTTCTCCCCCCGGCCTATATGGTCCAGGTTCAAGCCGGACTTGCCACCTATAATGGCGGAGAGCAAGCGGAGAGCGCCCCCAATCCCTCCAAAGGAGAGCGGGTATGCCTTGCCCCTTACTTAATAAGAGGGCTCGGATTTCCAATTCATCCATTTTTCCGGGGGCTTCTGGAGTTCTATGGCCTCCAGCTGCACAACCTCACGTCTGCCTCCATATTGCATATCGCGGGCTTCGTAGCCCTTTGCGAGCTGTTTTTGGGCTGCGAGGCTCATTTCGCGCTGTGGAAAAGGCTATTCTGCCTTGTGCCCCGCTCTAAGGAGGGGTCAATATATCAAGTGGGCTGAGCCGAAGTGTGGCGCATCGCCGGGACCGGATATCTATCCGGAACCCCAAAGAAGGCGTCCGAGGACTGGCCTTCGAAATGGTTTTATATAGAGGATGTCCCGCTGCCGGATCCTGTCCGAATCGGCCTACCTGAGTTCGACAGTGCTCCCCTAAAGAAGCGCCTAAGCTGGCATCCACGGAGCCCTCAGAGGGAAAGTGACAGGGACGTTCTTTACCTGATGGGCCGGATAAGATTGTTAGCTCATTCCGGACTGACCATGATCAGGGTCATGGCCGTATGCATCATGCGAGGGGTGCAGCCGCTTCAGTATAGAGGCCGCCCCATGTGGGACTTCAACGGGGAGGACGACGCCACCCGCCACGGCCGTAAGGGGCCGGATTCGGCTGCCGCTCTAATAAAGACCTTGTCCGCTTTGTACAAGGGAGAAGAGGAGGAATTTCTCCGCGTCAACCCACATGGTGGATTTTCCATGTACAATCCCCCAAGTTGGGTAAGTGGACACTCTTACTTGCCCATCCGTTTTATATTCCCATCGCTAGATATTCAGTCTAACGACTTCAACGCAGTAACTGCGCCAGGCTGTTAAAGAAATAAACAGCCCTCCTCCGCAACCCGAGGATCCGGGACGGTCCCTCGACCCGGCCTCTCAAGAGGATCCGGACTTATCTGTGGAGCTGATTGATGGGGTGTTCCATCAATTAAGCAAGGACAATGCCTTGGTGGCCATTATGGCCGATTACCCAGGGCTACTCCAGCCTCACAGGTAACTGAGACCGAACTCCCAGCACTTTGAAAAGGGATCTATCCTCGCGTGTTTTCGATTGCCGTATGACAACCGTGTTTTGCAGGGGAGGCCCTTGAGACGGGAGGACGAGCCTGCGGCGACTAGCCAACGAGGGGCGGCAAGGCCCTGCAGGCTGAAAAGAAGTGCGGTCCGGACTAAGACGCTAGCGCAAAGGTATAGCGCGCCATCTTATTCCCAGGTGTTATTCCTTCGAGGCATATTAACGCTCGTTCTCTCTTCAGGATGAAGAGACCTCGCCGGACTATATCCGGAGAGGTTGCCAATCGCGCCTCCACCAGCCAGGCTCCAAAGCCTGGTCCGGAAGCGGAGGCGAACACAAGGCACGCACCGGACGCTCCTCCGACAGAGGATGCAGATAGGCTGTCTTCCACCAATTCCGAGGTGGAGAGTGCCATGAACCACAGGCGTCGCCGGACAGTTCTTCGTGACGCTTGTTTCTCCCAAGAGGCATTGGATGCCTTCAATTCGGGAGATGTGTACCTCCGTGCCGCTCAAAATGGTCTAGCCAGAGCCATGGAGCAATATGTAAAGGACATACGGGTAAGAAAATTTTGGTAATTATATATACCAGTAGCCCCGGAGACTTGAAACAGTTAGAATAACTGATTTAAGGATCATTTGTTATGCAGGTTCTTACAGAAAAGAATACCCTACTGTCCCAGGAGCCGGAAGAGTGCAAAGCCCAACTTGAGGCCGCACTAGCCGCGACAGGGGAGCCCAAGGAGACCCCCTCTGGTAATATACACTTCGAAAGATAAGTATTTTGCGAAGTGCGGCATGGGTGCAAATCTGACAAATGAAATTGCAGATGGCGCCAGATTAAATTCGGAAGAGCAACAACTCCGACGCCAGCTGAAGGCTGGTGAGAGCGTGCTGACAAAGGTGAGGCGGGAGAAGAACGATCTCCAAGATGCCAACACCAAGCTGGGCATTGAACTGAAGGACGTTCGTGCCCAGCTGTTGGACTCCGTGAAGGAGAATCAGCGGCTTCGACGCGGCATATATAGTAAGTGCTTAAACGAACTTTGAAAAAAGAGTTCGGCGAGGAAGTCGACTAACAGAGTAATGTCTGTAGGTATGCTAACAGGTCATCCTGCAGAGGAAATGCCCGGTTCTATGGGTGACCTTCTTCCCGAGCTGTCACAACTGCACGAGCGAGTTCGGCAGGTGATGCAAAGCGTTGCCCAGGCCTTGTGGCCATCCGTCTCCATGCCAGAAGGCCTTGGAGAGCTTGTAGAGAAGCTGAAGGGAGCGCAGCGGCGCTTCCGATTGTGGAAGATATCGGCCTACCGTCAAGGCGCCAGGGAGGCCTGGGCCATGGTGAAGACGTGGTACACGAAGGCTGACCCAAACCACATGGCCGAGGTCGGGCCCGTGGGGCCCGATGGGAAGGAGATCCCTGTGAGCTTAGTATACGGCCAAGTAGAATTGGCCGCAAAGTATTCCCAACAGGACTGTAAACTAGACAGCTTGTTAGATGGTATTGAGGAGGAATACAATCAGTCAGATTGACTACGTAATTATAATTAACATGTGTAATGCCTTCTAGCCGGATTGTAGATCATTTGTCATAGACGACCTTTTCGCTTCAACCTCGGGACCTGACGGTCCGGAGTGTGTCCGAATACCCTCGCGGTTATATAAGAACCGGGGTATGCATGGAGACCAGGCGTAGGGGTCATTAGTGCTTGAACAGACAAGTGCCCAACTAGTTATGTTATATTACATGGTTAGTAAGAAACATCTTCCAGGGAGAATAGTTCCGTTAGGGGTTCCTTTCCCTGGGAGGCATGCCCTAAAGTGCATGTCCATTCTGCGAAAAGAGGCGCAGGAAAAACATCTGGGGGCGTATAGATAAAATAAAAAAGGTCATCTTTAGTTCACCGACCGAATATTCCCTTAAGAACGCTAGCTTTCGGCTTCACCCAGTCTGAAGTACACATCTGGCTGACCCGGCAGTAACAATCGCAGAGGTGCTCCCTTTACCACCTAGCCGAACAATCGGGAACGTAGGGGTAAGCACAGGAGCCAGGCAACCCAGCTTGGCCAAAACTTAAGTCATATCGATGCATATAATGGCGAATAAAAGGTACATGCGGAAGTGTGACACATGTGTTGGGCATGAAGCCCGTATAAATAAGCTTCTGTTTAAAGAAGCCCCCAGGTTTAATGAGCGCGGATAGCGCGTCACTTTATGAGCCTTTAAAGGCTATAAGAGAGAGAGATAGAGAGAGAGAGAGAAGAAGGAGAGAAATGTAAGACAGAAAGTATATAAAAAATGGACAGAGGAAGGAGACGAACACAGAGTCTGGTGCTAGGCATAGAATCTTCATAGACGAGCTGCGTTCCATGGGTTCGGCTCGAGTCGGTTATCCGATGCATCTCGCAGGCGGTATGCTCCACCAGTCAGGACTTGGTCGATTATGAAGGGACCTTCCCACTTGGGCTTGAGTTTGTCCTTTTTCTTGTCCGGCAGGCGTAGAACTAATTCACCAACGTTGTAATTTTTGGCCCGTACTTCTCTGCTTTGGTATCTTCGAGCCTGCTGTTGATAGAATGCGGAACGGGCTTTTGCCACTTCACGCTCTTCCTCCAAGGCGTCCAAACTGTCCTGCCGATCGAGCTCGGCTTCTCTTTCTTCGTACATGCGCACTCGAGGTGAGTCATGAACTATGTCGCAGGGCAGAACTACCTCTACGCCGTACACCATGAAGAATGGTGTGTATCCGGTGGTGCGATTCGGCATGGTCCGTAGCCCCCAGAGTACGGAGTCGAGCTCCTCTACCCAGTGCGTGTTAGATTCCTTAAGGGACCGCACTAATTTGGGTTTGATGCCGCTCATGATAATACCATTTGCACGCTCGACCTGGCCGTTAGTTTGTGGGTGATAGACGGAAGCATAATCGAGCTTGATGCCCATGTTTTTGCACCAGAGTTTTACCTCGTCGGCTGTAAAGTTCGTGGCGTTATCAGTGATGATGCTGTGGGGGACGCCGTAACGGTGTACAACCCCGGATATAAAGTCTATCACCGGTCCAGATTCGGCCATCTTAACAGGCTTGGCTTCTATCCATTTGGTGAACTTATCCATCATGACCAGTAAGTATTTTTCTTGTGGGTTCCGCCTTTAAGGGTTCCAACCATGTCAAGCCCCCAGACCGCGAAGGGCCAAGTGATGGGGATAGTTTGGAGAGCGGTGGGTGGCATATGGCTTTGGTTTGCAAAAAGCTGGCAACCGACGCATCGTTGGACTAAGTCCTGGGCGTCTGCCCGGGCCGTCAGCCAATAAAAGCCTGTATGGAAGGCCTTGCTTACAAGGGACCGAGCTGCAGCGTGATGACCGCCGAGTCCGGCATAAATTTCAGCCAGGAGGTTCCGCCCTTCCTCTTCGGAGATGCACCTTTGAAGGACTCTGGTAGTGCTTTTCTTATAAAGCTCTCCCTCATGGACTTTATAGGCTTTAGATCGCCGCACTATGCAGCGTGCCTCATTTTGATCCTCGGGGAGTTCCTGCCTAGTAAGGTAGGCGAGGAATGGTTCTTTCCACGGGGCGATGACGACCATTATTACGTGGGCTGAAGGTGTTATTTCATTGGCAGAGCCTCCAATTGTGTCAGAGTGTTCGGTGTCGGGCAGTGCGGTTGGGTCCGGGCTGTTATTGCCGGGTTCCCCTTTCCATACTATGGATGGCTTGAACAGCCTTTCCAGGAAGATGTTGGGGGGGACTACATTGCGTTTTGTGCCGATGCGTGCCAGGACATCTGCCGCCTGATTATTTTCCCGGGCTATATGGTGAAATTCGAGCCCTTCGAACCGAGCTGACATTTTTAGGACGGCGTTGCGATAAGCTGCCATTTTTGGATCCTTGGCATCAAAGTCTCCATTTATTTGGGATATTGCGAGGTTCGAGTCCCCGCGCACCTCTAGGCGTTGAATGCCCATGGATACTGCCATCCGGAGACCATGTAAAAGGGCCTCATATTCGGCTGCATTGTTGGAGTCTGTGTACATTATCTGGAGTGCGTATTGAACTGTGTCTCCTGTGCGGGACGTCAAAACGACGCCAACCCCTAGACCGGCCAACATTTTGGAGTCGTCGAAGTGCATGACCCAGTTTGAATATGTGCCGTACTCTTTAGGGAGTTCGGCCTCCGTCCATTCTGCGACGAAGTCGGCCAAAACTTGCGACTTGATAGCTCGCCGTGGCTTGTAAGTTATGTCGAACGGGAGGAGCTCAATGGCCCATTTTGCAATCCGGCCCGTCACGTTGCGGTTGTTTATAATATCGTTAAGTGGCACTTCCGAGGCTACTGTTATTGAACACTCTTGAAAGTAGTGTCACAGCTTCCGGGATGCCATAAATACCGCGTACGCAATCTTTTGATAATGCGGGTACCGTGACTTGCACGGAGTAAGGACAGTGGACACATAGTAGATCGGCTTTTGAAGGGGGAATTTGTGTCCGTCCATTTCTCGTTCGACGACGAGCACTGCGCTTACGACCTGATGGGTTGCTGCAATGTATAATAGCATTGGTTCGCCAATGTTTGGCGCGGCCAGGACTGGGTTTGTTGCCAAGATGGACTTTATTTCGTCGAGTCCGGCCGTGGCTGCATCCGTCCACTCGAAGTGTTCGGTGCGCCGAAGGAGGCGGTAAAGGGGTAGGGCATTTTCTCCCAAGCGGGAGATAAAGCGGCTTAGAGCCGCCACGCATCCGGTTAATTTTTGTATTTGTTTGAGGTCCTTTGGGATATGCAATTGTGACAGAGCTCGGATCTTGGCTGGATTTGCTTCAATTCCTCTACCGGATACAATGAAGCCCAAGAGCTTTCCGGCTGGAGCGCCGAAAATGCATTTTTCCGGGTTGAGCTTGATGTCGTATGTTCGGAGGTTATCGAATGTTAGCCTCAAGTTGTCTACTAGAGATTCGACATGTCTTGTTTTAACGACCACATCATCTACGTATGCCTCCACTGTTTTGCCGATCTGGTTTGCCAGACATGTCTGAATCATGCGCTGATATGTTGCGCCGGCATTTTTGAGCCCGAAGGGCATTGTGTTGAAGCAGAATGGGCCGTATGGTGTGATGAATGTCGTTGCAGCTTGGTCTGACTCCGCCATCTTTATTTGATGGTAGACGGAGTATGCGTCGAGGAAACACAACGAATCGTGTCTTGCGGTAGCGTCGATAATTTGATCGATGCGGGGGAGAGGGAAGGGATCCTTTGGGTAAGCCTTGTTAAGGTCTTTGAAATCAACGCACAGGCGCCAGGATTTGTCCTTCTTTGGTACCATCACCAGGTTTGCTAGCCAGTCCGGGTGTTTTATATCTTTGATGAATCCGGCCTCCAATAGTTTGGCTAGTTCCTCTCCCATGGCATGTCTCTTAGGTTCGGAAAAACACCGAAGAGCCTGTTTGACTGGTTTGAATCCTTTTAGGATATTTAAGCTATGTTCGGCCAGCCTGCGTGGGATTCCTGGCATGTCTGAAGGGTGCCAGGCGAAAATGTCCCAGTTCTCTCATAGGAACTCTCGCAGTGCGGCATCTACATCAGGGTTTAACTGTGCCCCGATGGAAGCTGTTTTATTGGGGTCCGTTGGATGGACCTGGAATTTGACTATTTCGTCCACCGGTTTAAAGGAGGTGGACTTGGATCTTTTATCGAGTATCACATCGTCCCTATTCGCCGTGGAGCGTAGCATTGTCAGTTCCTCGTCCACTAGGGCTTCGGATAGCGCCTCGAGGGCCAGTGTCGCTATCTTGTTTTCGGCGCGGAATGCTATGTCCGGATCACTAGCGAGAATGATGATTCCGTTAGGCCCGGGCATCTTGGGCTTCATGTACCTGTAATGGGGTATTGCTTGGAGGACTGTAAACGCTTCCCGCCCTAGCAGAGCGTGATATCCGCTACTGAACGGGGCCACCTGGAACATGACCTCTTCGGACCTGTAATTATCCGCGTGCCGAACACCACATCTAGTGTGATTTTTCCTGTACAGCGCGCTTCCCGACTGGGGATTGTTCTTCTAAAGGTTGTGCTGCTTCGCTCAATGCAGTTCCAGTCTATTTCCATTTTTTGAAGGGTTTCCTCATAAATGAGGTTCAATCCGCTGCCGCCATCCATGAGTACCTTGGTAAGACGAAAGCCGTCCACTATCGGACTGAGGACCAATGCGGCTGGTGCTCGGGCTGTTCGGAATTTAGGTTCATCACTTGCGTTAAAAGTAATAGCCGTGTCACTCCATGGGTTTATTGTTGCTACTTGGTAGACTTCGGCAAGGCTACGGAGTGTTCTTTTTCGCATATTATTTGATGCGAAAGTCTTGAAGACTGTTAATACCGTACAGGTTTCTCTGGGGTGGCTTTCTGTGGCTTCTGGAATTAGAAGATCTTCGCCAATTTTTGCCACCTGCCAGAGTATCCAACATGCTCTAAGGCTGTGAGTTGGTGTGGCGCCCTTTGCACTGTGAATTTTGTAGGGTCCATTAAGCCATCCTTCCAGTATGGTTCCGTGCCCTGTAGAGGGCTTTTGCTTTTTGGTATTGAACCCGGGTGTCTGGCGATGATGCACCCTTTTGTTTCAGACTGGGTTTGTATTCAGGGCCGGATTGTCCCAAAATTTTATTTCGGTTTTCCAGGCGCTTTCCATCGCATAGTACTTTCGTACTATGGACGCCAAGTCAGCGAAGTGTGTAATATCACGGCGACTTATGGCGTTGAGGATTCCCTTGTCCGTGCAATTATTGCAGAAGAATAAAATTGCGTCTTCCTCGCGGCAGTCCTTTATCCTGTTCATAACCAGGAGGAATCTGGCCCAGTAATGATGTACTATTTCTTCGGGCTCTTGCCTAATTTGGGATAGATCACTTATGTACGGGTGGGTGGGTGGAATCAAATCCGAAACCTCACCCAATCTGAGACCCAGGGGCCAAGGAGTTTCCGAACTCGGAAGTTTGGATTCTTGGATGTTGTCCAATGAATCTAGCCCGTCACCTGACTTGAAGTTCAGGTCTTGAGTGATGTCCTCCCTCCACGGGTATCCGGCTTGGAGGGATCGGGAATCCGGACATAGCTAGTCCTTAAGATAGATGAAGGGTCGCCACACTGTCCCTCTACCATGGCAATGTGATGGGTGACCTGGGGAGAGTTAATCTCTCTCAGATTGGGTTTAGACCCAATCTGGTCGTAATCCGTAGCGACTCCCAGGGAGGCGATGCGATCCAAGAGCTCGTTTAGGGAAGAGAGCTCCATTGGATCTAGCTGCTCGGCGAATTCCGAGCTGACGTGAAGATTGCTTTTGATGACCCGAGAGGTCATCGTCGGCGCAGCAGCCGAATAGGTGGTCATAAGGAAACCACCTAGCCGGAGAGTTTGGCCGACAGCCAAAGCTCCCTTAGAAACGGTGCCATCTTTAAAGACGGGATGAGGCATCCTTCCTGATGGCGACGGCATAGAGGAACTCTCAATGAAAGCACCAATGTCGGTGTCAAAACTGGCGGATCTCGGGTAGGGGGTCCCGAACTGTGCGTCTAGGCCGGATGGTAACAGGAGGCAGGGGACACGATGTTTTACCCAGGTTCGGGCCCTCTTGATGGAGGTAAAACCCTACGTCCTGCTTGATTAATATTGATGATGTGGGTAGTGCAAGAGTAGATCTACCACGAGATCAGAGAGGCTAAACCCTAGAAGCTAGCCTATGGTATGATTGTTGTTCGTCCTACGGACTAAAACCCTCTGGTTTATATAGACACCGGAGAGGGCTAGGGTTACACAGAGTCGGTTACAATGGTAGGAGATCTACATATCCGTATCGCCAAGCTTGCCTTCCACGCCAAGGAAAGTCCCTTCTGGACACGGGACGAAGTCTTCAATCTTGTATCTTCATAGTCCAGGAGTCCGGCCGAAGGTATAGTCCGGCTATCCGGACACCCCGTAATCCAGGACTTACTCACCCATAGCAGCCACGTAAAACATGCAACAACAATTAGAGGACGTCTAACTTGTTTTTGCAGGGTTTGCTATGTGATGTGATATGGCCAAAAGGATGTGATGAATGATATATGTGATGTATGAGATTGATCATGTTCTTGTAATAGGAATCACGACTTGCATGTCGATGAGTATGACAACCGGCAGGAGCCATAGGAGTTGTCTTAATTTATTTATGACATGCCTGTCAATGAAAACGCCATGTAATTACTTTACTTTATTGCTAACCGTTAGCCATAGTAGTAGAAGTAATAGATGACGAGACAACTTCATGAAGACACGATGATGGAGATCATGATGATGGATATCATGGTGTCATGCCGGTGACGATGATGATCATGGCACCCCGAAGATGGAGATCAAAAGGAGCAAAATGATATTGGCCATATCATGTCACTATTTGATTGCATGTGATTTTTATCATGTTTTACATCTTATTTTCTTAGAACGACGGTAGCTTAAATGAGATGATCCCTTGCAATAATTTCAAGAAAGTGTTCCCCCTAACTGTGCACCGTTGCGAAGGTTCATTGTTTCGAAGCACCACGTGATGATCAGGTGTGATAGATTCTAACGTTCGAATACAACGGGTGTAAGCCAGATTTACACACGCAATACACTTAGGTTGACTTGACGAGCCTAGCATGTACAGACATGGCCTCGGAACATAGAAGACTGAAAGGTCGAACATGAGTCGTATAGAAGATACGATCAACATGAAGATGTTCACCGATGATGACTAGTTCGTCTCACGTGATGATCGGACACGGCCTAGTTGACTCGGATGATGTATCACTTAGATGACTAGAGGGATGTCTATCTGAGTGGGAGTTCATTAAATTATCAGATGAACTTAATTATCATGAACACAGTCAAAAGGACTTTGCAAATTATGTCGAAGCTTACGCTTTAGTTCTACTGTTTTAGATATGTTCCTAGAGAAAATTTAGTTGAAAGTTGATAGTAGCAATTATGCAGACTGGGTCTGTAAACTGAGGATTGTCCTCATTGCTGCGCAGAAGGATTATGTCCTTAATGCACCGCTCAGTGAGCTGAACCTCGAGCGTCGGTTGTGGATGTTGCGAACATCTGACATACACGTTTTGATGACTACATGATAGTTCAGTGCGTAAAGCTAAGTGGTTTAGAATTGAGGCACCAAAGACGTTTTTGAAACATCGCAGTACATATTAGATGTTCCAAAGACTGAAATTGGGATTTCAGACTAGTGCCCACGTCAAGAGGTATGAGACCTCTGACAAGTTTCTTAAGCCTGCAAACTAAGGGAGAAAAACTCAATCATTGAGCATGTGCTCAGATTGCCTGGCTACTACAATTCCTTGAATCGAGTGGGAGTTAATCTTCCAGATGAGATAGTGATAGTTCTCCATAGTCACTGCCACCAAGCTATTAGAGCTTAGTGATGAACTATAACATATCAGGGATAGACATGATGATCCTTGAGCAATTCACGATGTTTGACACCACGAAAGTAGAAATCAAGTAGGAGCATCAATTGTTGATGGTTAAACCAGTAGTTTCAATAAGGGAAAGAAGGGATACTTCATGAGACGGCAAATCAGTTGCTGCTCTAGTGAAGAAACCCAAGGTTGAAACAAACCCGAGACTGAGTGCTTCTATAATGCGGGGAACGGTCACTGAAGCAGAACTACCCTACATACTACTGGAAATATGCCCTAGAGGCAATAATAAAATGGTTATTATTATATTTCCTTGTTCATGATAATTATCTATTGTTCATGCCATAATTGTGTTATCCGTAAATCGTTACATGTGTAAATACATAGACCACAACACGTCCCTAGTGAGCCTCTAGTTGACTAGCTCGTTGATCAAAAGATAGTCATGGTTTCCTGACTATGGACATTAGATGTCATTGATAACGGGATCACATCATTAGGAGAATGATGTGATGGACAAGACCCAATCCTAAGCATAGCTCAAAGATCGTGTAGTTCATTTGCTATAGCTTTTCCGAATGTCAAGTATCATTTCCTTAGACCATGAGATTGTGCAACTCCCGGATACCGTAGGAGTGCTTTGGGTGTACCAAACGTCACAACGTAACCGGGTGACTATAAAGGTGTACTACGGGTATCTCCGAAAGTGTCTGTTGGGTTGGCATGAACCGAGACTGGGATTTGTCACTCCGTATGACGGAGAGGTATATCTGGGCCCACTCGGTAATGCATTATCATAATGAGCTCAATGTGACCAAGTGGTTGATCACGGGATCATGCATTATGGTACGAGTAAAGTGACTTGCCGGTAACGAGATTGAACGAGGTATTGGGATACCGACGATCGAGTCTCGGTCAAGTAACGTACCGATTGACAAAGGGAATTATATACAGGATTGATTGAATCCTCGACATCATGGTTCATCCGATGAGATCATCGAGGAGCATGTGGGAACAAACATGGGTATCCAGATCCCGCTGTTGGTTATTGACCGGAGAGTCGTCTCGGTCATGTCTGCGTGTCTCCCGAACCCATAGGGTCTACACACTTAAGGTTCGGTGACGCTAGGGTTGTTGAGATATTAGTATACGGTAACCCGAAAGTTGTTCGGAGTCCCGGATGAGATCCTGGACATCACGAGGAGTTCCGGAATGGTCCGGAGGTGGAGATTTATATATAGGAAGTCAAGTTTCGGCCATCGGGAAAGTTTCGGGGGTAATCGGTATTGTACCGGGACCACCAGAAGGGTCCCGGGGGTCCACCGGGTGGGGCCACCTATCCCGGAGGGCCCCACGGGCTGAAGTGGGAGGGGAACCAGCCCCTAGTGGGCTGGTGCGCCCCCCATGGGCCTCCCCCTGCGCCTAGGGTTGGAAACCCTAGGGGTGGGGGCGCCCCACTTGGCTTGGGGGGCACTCCACCCCCCTTGGAGATTGCATCTCCTAGGGCCGGCGCCCCCCTAGGGGTCGTATATATAGTGGGGGGGAGGGAGGGCAGCCGCACCCTAGCCCCTGGCGCCTCCCTCTCCCTCCCGTGACACCTCTCCCTCTCCCTGAGCTTGGCGAAGCCCTGCCAAGATCACCGTTGCTTCCACCACCACGCCGTCGTGATGCTGGATCTACATCAACCTCTCCTTCCCCCTTGCTGGATCAAGTTGGAGGAGACGTATTCCCAACCGTACGTGTGTTCAACGCGGAGGTGCCGTCCGTTCGGCGCTAGGTCATCGGTGATTTGGATCACGACGAGTACGACTCCATCAACCCCGTTCTCTTGAACGCTTCCGCTCGCGATCTACAAGGGTATGTAAATGCACTCCCCTCTCCCTCGTTGCTAGACGACTCCATAGATTGATCTTGGTGATGCGTAGAAAATTTTAAAATTCTGCTACGTTCCCCATCCGTGGCATCATGAGCTAGGTCTATGCGTAGGTTCTATGCACGAGTAGAACACAAAGCAGTTGTGGGCGTGGATATTGTCAATTTTCTTGCCGTTACTAGTCTTATCTTGATTCGGCGGCATCGTGGGATGAAGCGGCCCGGACCGACCTTACACGTACGCTTACGTGAGACTGGTTCCACCGACTGACATGCACTAGTTGCATAAGGTGGCTAGCGGGTGTCTGTCTCTCCCACTTTAGTCGGATCGGATTCGATGAAAAGGGTCCTTATGAAGGGTAAATAGGAATTGGCATATCACGTTGTGGTTTTTGCGTAGGTAAGAAACGTTCTTGCTAGAAACCTATAGCAGCCACGTAAAAACTTGCAACAACAATTAGAGGACATCTAACTTGTTTTTACAGCATGTGCCGTGTGATGTGATATGGCCAAAAGGATGTGATGAATGATATATGTGATGTATGAGATTGATCATGTTCTTGTAATAGGAATCACGACTTGCATGTCGATGAGTATGACAACCGGCAGGAGCCATAGGAGTTGTCTTAATTTATTTATGACCTGCGTGTCAACATAAATGTCATGTAATTACTTTACTTTATTGCTAAAGCATTAGCCATAGTAGTAGAAGTAATAGATGACGAGACAACTTCAAGAAGACACGATGATGGAGATCATGGTGTCATGCCGGTGACAATGATGATCATGAAGCCCCGAAGATGGAGATCAAAAGGAGCAAATGATATTGGCCATATCATGTCACTATTTGATTGCATGTGATGTTTATCATGTTTTGCATCTTATTTGCTTAGAACAACGGTAGCTTAAATAAGATGATCCCTCATAATAATTTCAAGAAAGTGTTCCCCTAACTATGCACCGTTGCGAAGGTTCGTTGTTTCGAAGCACCACATGATGATCGGGTGTGATAGATTCTAACGTTCGAATACAACGGGTGTAAGCCAGATTTACACACGCAATACACTTAGGTTGACTTGACGAGCCTAGCATGTACAGACATGGCCTTGGAACATGGAAGACCGAAAGGTCGAGCATGAGTCGTATAGAAGATACGATCAACATGAAGATATTCACCGATGTTGACTAGTCCGTCTCACGTGATGATCGGACACGGCCTAGTTGACTCGGATCATGTCTCACTTAGATGACTAGAGGGATGTCTATCTGAGTGGGAGTTCATTGAATAATTTGATTAGATGAACTTAATTATCATGAACTTAGTCTAAAATCTTTACAATATGTCTTGTAGATCAAATGGCCCATGTTGTCCTCAACTTCAACGCGTTCCTAGAGAAAACCAAGCTGAAAGATGATGGCAGCAACTATACGGACTAGGTCCGGAACCTGAGGATCATCCTCATAGCTGCCAAGAAAGGTTATGTCCTAGAAGCACCGCTAGGTGACGCACCCATCCCAGAGAACCAAGACGTTATGAACGCTTGGCAGTCACGTGCTGATGATTACTCCCTCGTTCAGTGTGGCATGCTTTACAGCTTAGAACCAGGGCTCCAAAAGTGTTTTGAGCGACACGGAGCATATGAGATGTTCGAAGAGCTGAAAATGGTTTTCCAAGCTCATGCCCGGGTCGAGAGATATGAAGTCTCCGACAAGTTCTTCAGTTGTAAGATGGGGGAAAATAGTTCTGTCAGTGACCACATACTCAAAATGTCTGGGTTGCATAACCGCTTGACTCAGCTGGGAGTTAATCTCCCGGATGATGCGGTCATTGACAGAATCCTTCAGTCGCTTCCACCGAGCTACAATAGCTTTGTGATGAACTTCAATATGCAGGGGATGGAAAAGACCATTCCTGAGGTATATTCAATGCTGAAATCAGCGGAGGTGGAAATCAAAAAGGAACATCAAGTGTTGATGGTGAATAAAACCACTAAGTTCAAGAAAGGTAAGGGTGAAAAGAACTTCAATAAGGACGGCAAGGGAGTTGCCGCGCCCGGTAAGCAAGCTGCCGGGAAAAAGTCAAAGAATGGACCCAAGCCTGAGACTGAGTGTTTTTATTCCAAGGGAAGTGGTCACTGGAAGCGGAACTGCCCCAAATACTTAGCGGACAAGAAGGCTGGCAACACTAAAGGTATATGTGATATACATGTAATTGATGTGTACCTTACCAGTACTCGTAGTAGCTCCTGGGTATTTGATACCGGTGCGGTTGCTCACATTTGTAACTCAAAGCAGGAGCTGCGGAATAAGCGGAGACTGGCGAAGGACGAGGTGACGATGCGCATCGGGAATGGTTCCAAGGTCGATGTGATCGTCGTCGGCACGCTACCTCTACATTTACCTACGGTATTAGTTTTAAACCTCAATAATTGTTATTTAGTACCAGCTTTAAGCATGAACATTGTATTAGGATCTCGTTTAATTCGAGATGGCTACTCATTTAAATCCGAGAATAATGGTTGTTCTATTTATGTGAGAGATATGTTTTATGGTCATGCTCCGCTGGTGAATGGTTTATTCTTCATGAATCTCGAGCATAATGTTACACATATTCATAGTGTGAATACCAAAAGATGTAAGGTTGATAATGATAGTCCCACATACTTGTGGCACTGCCGCCTTGGTCACATAGGTGTCAAACGCATGAAGAAGCTCCATGCAAATGGACTTTTGGAGTCTCCTGATTACGAATCATTTGACACGTGCGAACCATGCCTCATGGGTAAAATGACCAAGACTCCGTTCTCAGGAACAATGGAGCGAGCAACCAACTTATTGGAAATCATACATACTGATGTGTGCGGTCCAATGAGTGTTGAGGCTCGCGGTGGCTATCGTTATGTTCTCACCCTCATGATGACTTGAGTAGATATGGGTATGTCTACTTAATGAAACACAAGTCTGAGACCTTTGAAAAGTTCAAGGAATTTCAGAGTGAGGTTGAGAATCAACGTGATAGAAAAATCAAGTTCTTGCGATCAGATCGTGGGGGAGAATACTTGAGTCACGAATTTGGCACACACTTAAGGAAATGTGGAATAGTTTCACAACTCATGCCGCCTGGAACACCTCAGCGTAATGGTGTGTCCGAACGTCGTAATCGCACTCTATTGGATATGGTGCGATCTATGATGTCTCTTACCGATCTACCGCTGTCATTTTGGGGCTATGCTTTAGAGACTGCCGCATTCACTTTAAATAGGGCTCCATCGAAATCCGTTGAGACGACACCATATGAATTATGGTTTGGGAAGAAACCTAAGCTGTCGTTTCTAAAAGTTTGGGGATGTGATGCTTATGTCAAGAAACTTCAACCTGAAAAGCTCGAACCCAAGTCAGAAAAATGCATCTTCATAGGATACCCTAAAGAAACTATTGGGTATACCTTCTACCTCAGATCCGAAGGCAAGATCTTTGTTGCCAAGAATGGATCCTTTCTAGAGAAAGAGTTTCTCTCTAAAGAAATAAGTGAGAGGAAAGTAGAACTTGATGAAGTATTACCTCTTGAACCGGAGAGTGGCGCAGCTCAGGAAATTGTTCCTGAGGTGCCTGCACCGACTAGAGAGGAAGTTAATGATGATGATCATGAAACTTCAGATCAAGTTGCTACTGAACTTCGTAGGTCCACAAGGACACGTTCCGCACCAGAGTGGTACGGCAACCCTGTCTTGGAAATCATGTTGTTAGACAATGGTGAACCTTCGAACTATGAAGAAGCGATGGCGGGCCCAGATTCCGACAAATGGCTGGAAGCCATGAAATCCGAGATAGGATCCATGTATGAAAACGAAGTATGGACTTTGACTGACTTGCCCGATGATCGGAGAGCCATAGAAAATAAATGGATCTTTAAGAAGAAGACAGATGCGGTTGGTAATGTAACCATCTATAAAGCTCAGCTTGTCGCTAAGGGTTATCGACAATTTCAAGGGGTTGACTACGATGAAACTTTCTCACCCGTAGCAAAGCTGAAGTCCGTCTGAATCATGTTAGCAATTGCCGCATTCTATGATTATGAGATATGGCAAATGGACTTCAAAACGGCATTCCTTAATGGTTTCCTTAAGGAAGAATTGTATATGATGCAGCCGGAAGGTTTTGTCGACCCTAAGAGTGCTGACAAGGTGTGCAAGCTCCAACGCTCGATCTATGGGCTGGTGCAAGCATCTCGGAGTTGGAACATTTGTTTTGATGAGATGATCAAAGCGTTTGGGTTTACGCAGACTTATGGAGAAGCCTGCATTTACAAGAAAGTGAGTGGGAGCTCTGTAGCATTTCTCATATTGTATGTGGATGACATACTGTTGATGGGAAATGATATAGAATTCTTGGAAAGCATAAAGGCCTACTTGAACAAGTATTTTTCAATGAAGGATCTTGAAGAAGCTGCTTACATATTAGGCATCAAGATCTATAGAGATAGATCGGGACGCCTCATTGGTCTTTCACAGAGTACGTACCTTGACAAGATATTGAAGAAGTTCAATATGGATCAGTCAAAGAAGGGGTTCTTGCCTGTATTGCAAGGTACGAGATTGAGCACGGCTCAATGCCCGACCACGGCAGAAGATAGAGAAAAGATGAGTGTCGTCCCCTATGCCTCGGCCATAGGGTCTATCATGTATGCTATGCTGTGTACCAGACCTGATGTAAACCTTGCCGTAAGTTTGGTAGGAAGGTACCAAAGTAATCCCGGCATGGAACACTGGACAGCGGTCAAGAATATCCTGAAGTACCTGAAGAGGACTAAGGATATGTTTCTTGTTTATGGAGGTGACGAAGAGCTCATCGTAAAGGGTTATGTCGATGCTAGCTTCGACACAGATCTGGATGACTCTAAGTCACAAACCGGATATGTGTACATTTTGAATGGTGGGGCAGTAAGCTGGTGCAGTTGCAAGCAAAGCGTTGTGGCGGGATCTACATGTCAAGCGGAGTACATGGCAGCCTCGGAGGCAGCACAAGAAGCAATCTGGGTGAAGGAGTTCATTACCGACCTAGGAGTCATTCCCAATGCATCGGGCCAGATGACTCTCTTCCGTGACAACGCTGGAGCTATTGCCCTTGCCAAGGAGCCCAGGTTTCACAAGAAGATCAGGCATATCAAGCGACACTTCAACTCCATTCGTGAAAGTGTTCAAAATGGAGACATAGATATTTGTAAAGTACATACGGACCTGAATGTGGCGGCTCCGTTGACTAAACCTCTGCCTAGAGCAAAACATGATCAACACCAGGACTATATAGGTGTTTGATTCATCACAGTGTAACTAGGCTATTGACTCTAGTGCAAGTGGGAGACTGTTGGAAATATGCCCTAGAGGCAATAATAAAATGGTTATTATTATATTTCCTTGTTCATGATAATTGTCTATTGTTCATGCTATAATTGTGTTATCCGGAAATCGTAATACATGTGTGAATACATAGACCACAACACGTCCCTAGTGAGCCTCTAGTTGACTAGCTCGTTGATCAAAAGATAGTCATGGTTTCCTGACTATGGACATTAGATGCCATTGATAACGGGATCACATCATTAGGAGAATGATGTGATGGACAAGACCCAATCCTAAGCATAGCTCAAAGATCGTGTAGTTCGTTTGCTATAGCTTTTCCGAATGTCAAGTATCATTTCCTTAGACCATGAGATTGTGCAACTCCCGGATACCGTAGGAGTGCTTTGGGTGTACCAAACGTCACAACGTAACTGGGTGACTATAAAGGTGCACTACGGGTATCTCCGAAAGTGTCTGTTTGGTTGGCACAAATCGAGACTGGGATTTGTCACTCCGTATGACGGAGAGGTATCTCTGGGCCCACTCGGTAATGCATCATCATAATGAGCTCAATGTGACCAAGTGGTTGATCACGGGATCATGCATTACAGTACGAGTAAAGTGACTTGCCGGTAACGAGATTGAACGAGGTATTGGGATACCGACGATCGAGTCTCGGGCAAGTAACGTACCGATTGACAAAGGGAATTGTATATGGGATTGATTGAATCCTCAACATCGTGGTTCATCCGATGAGATCATCGAGGAGCATGTGGGAACGAACATGGGTATCTAGATACCGCTGTTGGTTATTTACCGGAGAGTCGTCTCGATCATGTCTGCGTGTCTCCCGAACCCATAGAGTCTACACACTTAAGGTTCGGTGACGCTAGGGTTGTTGAGATATTAGTATACGGTAACCCGAAAGTTGTTCGGAGTCCCGGATGAGATCCCAGATGTCACGAGGAGTTCCGGAATGGCCCGGAGGTGGAGATTTATATATAGGAAGTCAAGTTTCGGCCATCGGGAAAGTTTCGGGGGTAATCGGTATTGTACCGGGACCACCAGAAGGTCCCGGGGGTCCACCGGGTGGGGCCACCTATCCCGGAGGGCCCCACGGGCTGAAGTGGGAGGGGAACCAGCCCCTAGTGGGCTGGTGCGCCCCCCATGGGCCTCCCCCTGTGCCTAGGGTTGGAAACCCTAGGGGTCGGGGGCGCCCCACTTGGCTTGGGGGGCACTCCACCCCCTTGGAGATTGCATCTCCTAGGGCCGGCACCCCCCTAGGGGTCCTATACATAGTGGGGGGGAGGGAGGGCAGCCGCACCCTAGCCCCTGGCGCCTCCCTCTCCCTCCCGTGACACCTCTCCCTCTCCCTGAGCTTGGCGAAGCCCTGACGAGATCACCGTTGCTTCCACCACCACGCCGTCGTGCTGCTGGATCTCCATCAACCTCTCCTTCCCCCTTGCTGGATCAAGTTGGGGGAGACGTCTTCCCAACCGTACGTGTGTTCAACGCGGAGGTGCTGTCCGTTCGGCGCTAGGTCATCGGTGATTTGGATCACGACGAGTACGACTCCATCAACCCCGTTCTCTTGAATGCTTCCGCTCGCGATCTACAAGGGTATGTAGATGCACTCCCCTCTCCCTCGTTGCTAGATGACTCCATAGATTGATCTTGATGATGCGTAGAAAATTTTAAAATTCTGCTACGTTCCCCATCAGATACTTGGTAAATGAGAAGGCTGGCAAGGTCGACAGAAGTTTTTTGAATATACATTATATTATTGTGTACTTTACTAGTACTCCTAGTAGCACCAGGGTAATAAATACCGGTTTGGTTGCTAAGTGTTAGTAACTCAAAATAAAAGGCTACGGAGACTAGCTAAAGGTGAGATGACTATATGTTGGAAGTGTTTCCAAGGTTGATGTGATCAAGCATCGCATGCTCCCTCTACCATCGAGATTGGTGTTAAACCTAAATAATTGTTATTTGGTGTTTGCGTTGAGCATAGACATGATTGGATTATGTTTATTGCAATACGACTATTCATTTAAGGAGAATAATGGTTACTCTGTTTATTTGAATAATACCTTCAATGGTCTTGCACCTAAAATGAATGGTTCATTGAATCTCGATCATAGTGATACACATGTTCATGCCAAAAGATATGAGATAGTAATGATAGTACCACGTACTTGTGGCACTGCCATTTGAGTCATGTTGGTGTAAAACGCATGAACAAGCTCCATGTTGATGGATCTTTGGACTCACTCGTTTTTGAAAAGATTGAGACATGCGAACCATGTCTATTGGTAGATATGCATGAAGAAACTCCATACAGATGGATCGTTTGGACTCACTTGATTTTGAATCACTTGAGACATGCAAATCATACCACATGGGCAAGATGACTGAAAGACCTCGTTTTCAATAAGATGGAACAAGAAAGCAACTTGTTGGAAGTAATACATTTTGATGTGTGCAGTCCAATGAGTGCTAAGGCATGCAGTGGATATCGTTATGTTCTTACTTCACAGATGATTTGAGTAGATGCTGAGTATATTTACTTGATGAAACACAAGTCTGAATTATTGAAAGGTTCAAGTAATTTCAGAGTGAAGTTGAAGATCGTCGTGACAAGATGATAAAATGTCTATGATATGATCATAGAGTTGAATATCAGAGTTACGAGTTTGGCACACAATTAAGACATTGTGGAAATTGTTTCACAACTAATACCGCCTGGACCACCATAGTGTGATGGTGTGTTCGGACATCATAACTGCACCCCATTGGATATGGTGCATTCCATGATGTCTCTTATCGAATTACCACTATCGTTTATGGGTTAGGCATTAGGGACAACCGCACTCACTTTAAATAGGGCACTACACAATTCCGTTGAGACGACACTGTGTGAGCTATGGTTTAGAGAAACCTAAGCTGTCGTTTCTTAAAAGTTTGGGGCTGCGATGCTTATGTGAAAAAGTTTCAGGCTGATAAGCTCGAATCCAAAGCGGATGAATGCATCTTCATAGAATACCCAAAACAGTTGGGTATACCTCCTATTTTAGATCCGGAAGCAAAAGTGATTGTTTCTAGAAACGGGTCCTTTCTCGAGGGAAAGTTTCTCTCGAAAGAATTGAGTGGGAGGATGGTGGAGACTTGATGAGGTTATTGAACCGTCACTTCAACTAGTATGTAGCAGGGCACAGGAAGTTGTTCCTGTGGCACCTACACCAATTGAAGTGGAAGCTTATGATAGTGATCATGAAACTTCGGATCAAGTCACTACCAAACCTCATAGGTCGACAAGGATGCGTACTACTTCAGAGTGGTACGTAATCTTGTCTTGGAAGTCATGTTGCTAGACAACAATGAACCTACAAGCTATGGAGAAGAGATGGTGGGCCCGGATTCCGACGAATGACTCGAGGCCATAAAACCCGAGAGAGGATCCATGTATAAAACAAAGTATAGACTTTGAAAGAACTACTTGATGGTCGTAAGGCTGTTGGGTGCAGATGGATTTTAAAAGGAAGACAGACATTGATGGTAAGTGTCACCATTAAGAAAGCTCGACTTGTCGTTAAGATGTTTCCCGACAAGTTCAAGGAGTTGACTACGATGAGACTTTCTCACTCGTAGCGATGCTAAGAGTCTGTTGGAATTATGTTAGCAGTTACTGCATTGTTTATGAAATCTTGCAGATAGGATGTCAAAACATTGTTTCCTCGACGTTTTTCTTGAGGAAAGGTTGTATGTGATACAACCAGAAGGTTTTGTCAATCCTGAAGGATGCTGACAAGTATGCAAAGCTCCATCAATCCTTCTAAGGACTGGAGTAAGCATCTCGGAGTTGGAATGTACGCTTTGATGAGATGATCAAAGATTTTAGGTTTATACAAAGTTTATGAGAAACTTGTATTTCCAAAGAAGTGTGTGGGAGCACTATAGAATTTTTGATGAGTATATGTTGTTGACATATTGTTGATCAAAAAATGATGTAGAATTTCTGGAAAGCATGCAGGGTTATTTGAAAAGTGTTTTTCGATGGAAAACCTGGATTAAACTACTTGAATATTGAGCATCAAGATCTATAAGGATAGATCAAAAAAATGCTCAATAGTACTTTCAAATGAATACATACCGTGACAAGATTTTGGAGTTCAAAATAGATCAGCAAAGAAGGAGTTCTTGGCTGTCTTACAAGGTGTGAGCATTGAGTAAGACTCAAGACCTGACCACGGCAGAAGAGAGAGAAAGGACGAAGGTCGTCCCCTATGCTTTAGATGTAGGCTCTATAGTATGCTATGCTGTGTACCGCACCTGAAGTGTGCCAAGCCATGAGTCAGTCAAGGGGTACAAGTGTGATCTAGGAATGGATCACAGGACAACGGTCAAGGTTATCCTTAGTAACTAGTGGACTAAGGAATTTTATCGATTATGGAGGTGATAAAAGAGTTCGTCGTAAAGGGTTACGCCGATGCAATCATTGACACTAATATGGATGATTCTGAGTAGTAAACCGGATTCGTAGAGTAGAACAGTTATTTGGAATAGCTCCAAATAGAGCGTGGTAGCTGCATCTACAGGATGACATAGAGATTTGTAAAGCACACACGGATCTGAAAGGTTTAGACCCGTTGACTATAACATCTCTCACAAGCATAACATGATCAAACCCAGAACTCATTGAGTGTTAATCACATGGTAATGTGAACTAGATTATTGACTCTAGTAAACTCTTTGGGTGTTAGTCACATGGGGATGTGACCTTGAGTGTTAATCACATAGCGATGTGAACTGGATTATTGACTCTAGTGCAAGTCGGAGACTGTTGGAAATATGCCCTAGAGGCAATAATAAATTAGTTATTATTATATTTCCCTGTTCATGATAATTGTTTATTATCCATGCTAGAATTGTATTGATAGGAAACTCAGGTACATGTGTGGATACATAGACAACACCATGTCCCTAGTAAGCCTCTAGTTGACTAGCTCGTTGATCAATAGATGGTCATGGTTTCCTGACCATGGACATTGGATGTCATTGATAACGGGATCACATCATTAGGAGAATGATGTGATGGACAAGACCCAATCCTAAGCCTAGCACAAGATCGTGTAGTTCGTATGCTAAAGCTTTTCTAATGTCAAGTATCATTTCCTTAGACCATGAGATTGTGCAACTCCCGGATACCGTAGGAATGCTTTGGGTGTACCAAACGTCACAACATAACTGGGTGGCTATAAAGGTGCACTACGGGTACCTCCAAAAGTGTCTGTTGGGTTGGCACGAATCGAGACTGGGATTTGTCACTCCGTGTAAACGGAGAGGTATCTCTGGGCCCACTCGGTAGGACATCATCATAATGTGCACAATGTGACCAAGGAGTTGATCATGGTATGATGTGTTATGGAACGAGTAAAGAGACTTGCCGGTAACGAGATTGAACAAGGTATCGGGATACCGATGATCGAATCTCGGGCAAGTATCGTACCGATAGACAAAGGGAATTGTATACGGGATTGGTTGAATCCTTGACATCGTGGTTCATCCGATGAGATCATCGTGGAACATGTGGGAGCCAACATGGGTATCCAGATCCCACTGTTGGTTATTGACCAGAGAGATGTCTCGGTCATGTCTGCATGATTCCCGAGCCCGTAGGGTCTACACACTTAAGGTTCGATGACACTAGGGTTATAGGGAAAGTATGTATGTGGTTACTGAATGTTGTTCGGAGTCCCGGATGAGATCCCGGACATCACGAGGAGTTCCGGAATGGTCTGGAGGTAAAGATTGATATATAGGAAGTGAGGATTTGGCCACCGGAAGTGTTCCGGGCATCACCGGTAATGTACCGGCACCACCGGAAGGGTCCGGGGGTCCACCGGGAGGGGCCACCAGCCCTAGAGGCTTGCGTGGGCCAATAGTGGGAAGGGACCAGCCCCTAGGTGGGCTGGGGCGCCCCCCACCAAGGACCAAGGCACCTCAAGAGAAGAAGGGGGGCAAACCCTAGGGCAGATGGGCCCTAAGGCCCACCCCAGGTGCGCCTCCCCCTCTCCCCCCTTTTGGCCGCCACCCTAGATGGGATCTGGGGCTGCCGCACCCCTTGGGGTGGGAACCCTAGAGGGGGCGCAGCCCCCTCCCCCCTATATATAGTTGAGGTCTAGGGGCTGCCCAACACATGAGTTGTTCGCTCCTAGGCGCAGCCATACCTCTCTCCCTCCTCGTCTCTCGTAGTGCTTGGCGAAGCCCTGCTGGAGTTCCGTGCTCCTCCACCACCACCACGCCGTCGTGCTACTGCTGGACGGAGTCTTCCCCAACCTCTCTCTCTCCTTGCTGGATCAAGGCATGGGAGACGTCACCGGGCTGCACGTGTGTTGAACGCGGAGGCGCCGTTGTTCGGCACTTAGATCGGAATCGACCGTGATCTGAATCACTACGAGTATGACTCCTTCATCCGCGTTCTCGCAACGCTTCTACTTGGCGATCTACAAGGGTATGTAGATGCACTCCTCTCTCTCGTTGCTAGTCTCTCCATAGATTAATCTTGGTGACACGTAGGAAATTTTTTGAATTATTGCTACGTTCCCCAACAGTCATAGCTATCGATAGAGTCAAAGAGAGGATCAAGTGGGTGGGTGCGAGATCGATGAAGAGAGCCATCGAAATTGTGTGTGTGTACAAGTCAAAGATATAGGGCGACTGGCCTACCGGAACATTAGAGGGCACACGTCAAGTTTGTGTGTGGCAGGAAGACATGACTAGAGCACTCGATGTATCGGTGTGTGGGGGGGAGGGGGTGGTGGGAGGGGTAGGCAGAGGCCTAACTATAGAGGTAGAATGACTCGTATATGTGTTGAGAAGGAGAGACCCAGCTATGTCTTGAGGGAGATCGATCGACATCCATACATAACTGAAGGACGGGAAATATGATGGGGGAGAGAGAGAGGAGAGAGAGAGGGAGGGAGAGGGACGGAGAGGGGTAGAGTGCTGGATGGGTGATGGAGTTGCTTCTCGAAGATGGTGGGAGAGGCCTACTAGACAAACTGAGGGTGGAACTGCAATGTTATCAATAAGAGCGGGGATGTGTTTCTGTGTGTGCCTGTGCGTGATAGTTCTGTCGGGACGCATCCATGGATGATGAAGGGGAACCATGTGTTTGGTAAGCAAACCTAACTAGATCGGTAGATCAATTGTTGTTTGTCGGAGGAAGAGAGAGACACAACTAATGAGGTAGATCAATTGACATGTGGGTAAAAATGAGTTATAAGGACCTACCTAGCTATATGTATAGCGAGAGATCGGTCGGTGTACGTCCATTTGTTAGAGGCAAATAAGGCCCAGCGAGACGGATAGACAGAGAGAATGGAGCTTGGAGGTGGTGCGAGAGGCCCAACTACTAGCTAGATAGGGGGAGGAGTGTGCGGTTGTGAGAGCGATGAAAAGAGGGGCGAGAGTTTACACGTGTGTCTGACCGTATGAGAGACACGAGGCAAGGACACATAAAGGAGGAGATTGAAGGTGTGTTTGTATGTTGTAGGCAGGCATCGCTAGAGAGGTTTATCGATCGGTGTGTGTCGGAAAGGAGTTGTGGAGACTCTGGGAGAACGACCTAAAGAAAAAATGAATGTGCCTGGTGGATAGAATGCCGAGGGAGGGGGAGGGCGAGGAGGGCGTGTGCATGCACGAGAGAAAGTTAGTGGTAGCTACAAAGGTTAGAGGATTGTGTGGGTGTAAGAGACTAACAAAGATCATAATTTGATATGAATGCGGATTCATATATTTGAATAGGAGATCATAGTGTTTTAAACATTGCATGCATGAATATAGCGGCGATACACGTGTTGTGCACATGTTATACCATAATGTGATAATGCATGGTGTTTGCAACTCACAGCTAAATGCCGAACAATCTAAACCATACTATACATCAAACAATCTCACATTTTATTTGAATTTGTGATAATGTGTGGCGTTTGCAGCTTACAACTAAATATCGAACAATCTAAATAATACTATATATCGAACATTCTCACATTTTATTTGAATTTGTGGTAATGTGTGGTGTTTGCAACTCACATCTAAATACTTGTAGGCGTAGGGGGCGGGGAACCATACATAATGTGATAAACACATTATACATATGAGACATGGTTTAGATTATGAAGATCTAGCTAGAGCTACAAATGTTATGTGATTTGAAATCAAAATAAAGTGGATTCAAAAAATCTAGTTCGAGTTCATATAGTACACATAGTTCATATGTAACTCGAGACTAATCATGTGGTGTGCTGTGAAGATAATACACAAACGATGGTTTAACTTGACAATAATGATGATTGTAGATCTTATTAAAACAGAGAAACGAATTCAAATGCTTTGACTTCACAACAATCATTACTGTAGATCTTATTCAAATAGAGAAACGAATTCAAATTTAGTTCATATTGAAGCGGTAGTATATAAGTTTGGAATGCACTAAAACGTTCATTTGAGTAGTAGGTTGCATGCATTATACATGTAGCGGAATATTTTAATTGAACATAACATGAATTCAAAGTTTTGAATCACATTTGTAGGGCGCATTGATTTGGTACAGTACACGTTAGGCTTGTCCGGAAATTTCAACCCGCGCCTTGTTAGCCCGAAATATTTAAGATATATCTTTCTCTCATTGTGCTCCGACAACTCCCTCCATCTCAACCCGCGCCTTGCTATTCCAAAATTACAACGCGCGTGAAAACTCCCACCTCCTGTGAAATCCTGACACACGAAATGCCCGTGGTACCCCTGAACCGAAAGAACCGCCTCAAATTGGTGGGGGTACTTTCGTAACTTACCCCACATTTTGGACAAGCGCGTCTCTAAGCCATGGTTCCCCACTGCCATCCCATCCGCCCACCCATTCGTACACCGAGGCCGCGAAAACCCACGATGAAACCCCACACCCTGCTCCGTCCGCCACCCAGCCGGAGCCTCTTCCCCGATGACGTCATCCACAGCAACACCTCGACGTCCCTCATCCACCCTATCGGATGAGGATCCATCGTCGATCTCATCATCCCGCCGGTTCAGCCACCCCGTCCTCCACCTCCAAGGATCTGCCCCGACGTTCCCCTCGTCTTTCGCACCACCTCCATTCCCACACCGCCGTCTTCACCTGCACCACCGGAAGAGCATCATCATCACCGTTTCCTCGGATGAAGCTACGGCCTAATCGGCGCCACCAAAGAGGTTGTACACTAATCGCCGCATTTTCTTCTTGATTCGATCTCACGGTGCTGCCGGCGCTCGGTTCCGAGCCGACACGGCGCGGCTTCATCCACGGTGGCGTCGCCGGCCACTTCCTCCACGGCGTCGCTCCCTCGGCGGCGACGTCGACATCAGTAGGACCTGCTGCTGCTTTAGCTCTCGCTCGCGCTGCTGCTCTGCTCCTGCTCTCGGTCCCCTGCCTGGTCTGCTCTTGCTATTGCTCTTGCTCGCGCTGCTGCTCTTGCTCTTGCTTGTGAAGCTGCTCCGATTTAGCTACACTTCACTCTGATGCCGCCGAGGTGAAGGAAGAACCAGCCGCAGCGGGGAGGGGGCTTGCCGGGGAGGTACCCCACTATCTATCTTAGGGTTCAGGATGGGGGCGGTGGTCGCTGGCGGTGGCGGGGCGGTGGCGTGGGGATCGCCGGAGAAAAAGCTCGGCACGGGGGGCCTAGAGGGATGGCCGGGGCGGCGGCGGACCGGCGGTGGGGAGTGTTTTTGGTGCGGGCAGGGTGGCGCACCGCCGGCCGCGGGCGGCGGGGGGCTGCTGTTTGGCCGGCTCAGGGGGGTGGAGGTTGAAGATGAAACGCAGGCCCTTGATTTCGTATCCAATGGCTGCAAAATCGACTGACCAGAGATGAAAAAGCCAGTCGACCGACGTGTAGCCTCACCTTGCTAGTGCGTTCAGTTTCGACAGCAAAATTCAGTTTCGACAGTTAAGTTCAGTTTCGACAGTTAAGTTCAGTTTCGACAGTTAAGTTCAGTTTCGACAGTTAAATTCAGTTTCGACAGTTAAGTTCAGAGATGAGCGGCTGATGTATTTTACATCTAGCACTTTGTGGTTATGTATTTTAGTCATGTATTGGAGATGCTATTAGAATTCCACTTAGGTTAACGTTGTTCGTTGTCTCTCTTGTCCTGCTTCAGCCTCAGCGTCGTACAACTCACCGGAGCTGCTCCAACGACGAAACCCTCCATCACAGCGGAGCAGTACCTCGGGCTCCATCTCCAGACGCCTAAGATCTTCTTCCCCTCCTCCGGCAGCCAAGTCAGTCGGAGCATCCTCACCGGCCAACCCAATCACGCTGAGATCGACATGGCTTCGCCAAAGAGGTTGTACACTTGTTGCATCTCTTTTTTACTCTACATGTTATATATATTGTCCACTGAGCACACGGATTTGTTCCTTTAGTGTCTCCTTGGAAGAAAAAACATAGGAATTTTAATTTTCACTTGTCCTCCTTTTCAAATTCCTATTCATGAAGCACAAGACTAAGAGATAGTAGCATAATAGCATTATAACCGTACATTTTCTTGTGGTTTGACTTAATCTCACCATGCTTCTTTCCATCATGTGATCTTCCAATTGTTGTGAATCAAACACCCAGATTGGCAGAAATCCTATGTTTTTAAATTCTCTGTTTTGCACGTGCATTCCTATCCTATTCCTATCTATTTCCTATCCCTGCATTGTTGGAATCCTCCAATTCAAACGAGCCCTTACAGAATTACTTCTCTTACAGATAGTTGTCAAAGAAAACCTTGCGTGGTTTGTCCCGCTCCTACTGCGTCGTCGTCCACACCAGCTCAGCTGCTCCAACGACAGAAGGGTCCAGCACAGCAGGGATCCAGCCTCCAGACTGTCTTTCGCCGCCTCAGATCTTCTTCCCTGTCGCTGGCAGCCATGAAAACTGCACTACCATCATCAACCAAGCAGATGACCTCGAGGACTACACGGGTCCGCAAGAGAGGTCGCACTCTTTCATGTCTGCTTACGTTATGCATCGCTTAATATTACATGCTACTTTATCGTCCTGTTCACCGATTAGACTCTGAGTCAGCTCCAAACTAATGGTCAAACTTGAGTTTTTAAATGGCTGTGGGGTACATATCGGGGCCGCTATCAATAGTATCTATCTACTATCTGGTTAATCTCCGGTGTCTACTATGAGTTTCATGTTGGGTGGGAAACAAACAGTAAAGAAGCCATTATCTGTATTTTTAACTGAAGCCATTATCTGCCTACTATTATTGGTTTTGGGTCTATCCACAGGTTGCTACCATCACTCTGGATTTCCGCGTGCACTCCTTACATAATCTCACTATGTTTTATTCCTATGCATGACAGTTATTGTAAACAATGGAACTGAACATGCAGAGCAAAAGAGACGAGCTTGTGTGGCAATAAAATTTCATGCAGACGTCGCTCCATGGTAGGCGCAAAGTCAGCCCCCCTCCAAGCATTTCGGAATGTAATCGAGAGGAAGATATCTATTCTGAGAGGGATTCAGAAGGAGAAGACAACTCCTATTTACCCCCTGAGGTCTTCGCTCTAACTTGGCATCCTAATGTTGGTTATGTCATGCATATGGTGTCTTGCATTGCTTACTTTATACATCAAATATGTCATCTGCTTAGTTTAGACATCCTTTGTGCGAATGCCATCTGTTTAGTTTACTCATCGTTTATGTGAATTATGCAACGCCATCTTGTTTAGCCAGGCATCTTATATGTGAATTTTGCAATGCCATCCTGCTTAGCCAGTCATCTTATATGTAAATTATATCAGGCCATCCTTTTTTTCAGTACATATTACATTTGTCAACAATGTTATTACATTCAACTGCTCTTCGTGTGCATCAGCCATTTGACACGGTGATGGCAAATTCTGGAGTGAAAACAAGGTCTTCAAAGCAGACTATGCTATCTGACGAAGCGCATATCTCGCTGGTTACGGATAGCTCCTCATAGGAGGATTCAGAGACTGATGACCAGTCCTATTCCCCCTCGAGGTGTATGCTCTAACTTGGCAGGGTTATGTTGCTCATATTGTGCGTATGGTGTCTCATATTGCTATGTCCTTTGATTAGTTTAGACATGCTTTGTGTGAATGCCACCTATTCAGTGTCTAATTACCATATATGTGAATTATGCATTGCCATCTTGTTGCAAGACATTATATATGTGAATTATACAATGCTATCTTCTTGCAAAGGCATTATATATGTGAATTATGCAATGCCATGCTGTTTAGCCAATCATCATGTATGTGAATTATATCATGCTATCATTTTTTTGTATTACGTGTTCCATTTGGCGACAACGTTTGTATATTCAACTACTCTTCCTGTGCATCAGCCATTTGAAGCGGTGATGGAAGTATCTGGAGTGAAAACAAGGTATTCAGAGCAGACAATGCTACCTTCTGAAGCAGACATCTTGCTGGTTACAGAGAGCTCCTCAGAGGAGGATTCAGAGACTGATGACCAGTCCTATTTTCCCCCTGAGGTCTATGCTCAAACTTGGCAGGGTTATATTACACATGTCATGCATGTTGTCTTGCATTGCTTAGTTTTTACATCATATATGGATTGCCATCTGCTTACTTGCTTACTATATAAATCATATATTTGAATTATATCATGCCATCATGTTTACATAGTACATACACATCATCTATCTGAATTATGGCATGGCAACCCATTTAATAAAGACATCATATAGTTATATCATCTCATCCTGTTTAGTGTTTACAGTCATCATATTTTGAATTATGGCATTCTATCCGTGAATGTATGTGAATTATGGCGTGCCAACCTATTTAATAAACACATTATATAGTTATGTCATGTCATCCTGTTTACATAGTCTCATATTTTGAACTATGTCTTTCCATCTTTTTTAGTTAGCCATCATAATGTGAAATTGTGTCATGCTATCCTGTTTAGTTAGCCATCATATATGTGAAATTGTGTCATTCTATCCTGTTTGGTTAGACAACATAAATATGAATTATTTCATGCCCTCTTTTATTCCCCACTATCCATTGCACCTGTCTATCATACAATGTCTATACTTTCAATTACTTTTCTTGTTTATCAGCCATTTGAATTGGAGAGCGTGATGGCAGTATCTAAGGGGGAAACAACACGGTCTTTAGAAAAGATAGTGCTACCAGTTGATGTAGATAGAACCATGGTTGTACTTGCCCAAGGACCAGATCCACCACACATAACCCAGACTCTCGCAGATTGTACCCCTACCCAGTTGGACAGAGAACCAGCTACACCCCTTCTAACCCCAACCACGGCAGATAGTAACCCAGTTCCAGTTGACACAACACCGTCTCCACCATAGAGCACCCAAACACGAGCAGTTAGTAAGGGAACTGCAGTGCCCAAAGCACGAGGACCACCACTCCGAATCCCAACTCAACGCCTAAAGGAGAAAAAGATTTGTTCTCAGGTCAGGTTCTGTAGCTATGGTTCATACTCCTTTGCTCTTGCATGACTGTATTTACTCATACCAACTATTTTCAAATTTGAAGGATGGAATTGAAACTCCAATGCCGTAACAGGTATGTTTTAAACCTGTTTCTTTAACTGGTTTGCTGTTGTAACCTGCTCTATGTTGATTTCAGTTTCAATTGAATAAACAGTTATTTTCTCATGTCATGCACATTACAAGTGTTGTTATTGCTCTATAGTTACCCACACTTATATTCTGTCTATTCTGCTTTGTCTTGAACAAATATTATTTGAACTGTGTCCCTATCTTGATTTGGCAACAAAAACTAGAATGATATAGACCATAAAGTGACCATGGTACATAGATATATGTTTGTTTCATGCTGTTATCATGTCCACTTTACTACTGAACTCATTTACCAAAATGAGTTTCATATACAACATGGTAAACATGTGATGTGTCTGCTTGTTTCTCTTTTAGAATGCGGACAAAATATTGGAGAACAGTACTGCGCTATCCAATGGTAAAGGAAGTAATGCAGATAAGGTTTAAGATAGTGAGACATCCCTGTTGGTCTCCAAGAAAGCTAATAAAAACTATCTTGACGACAGTGAGGGAACCCAAAAGTCCTGTCTTGATGTAGTGTTCGAGTTACTGGCCACTACTGCTGGCACAAGCTCTTCGAACTCGCTGCCTGAATTAGTTTATCTTCTTGAGTCTCAACTTCAAGTTGAAAGACATCGATCAGATGTGCTGCGACAGGAAGCTGAAGGACTGAGGAAGTCCCTGCAGAATTCAGATGCATATTTTCTGGTGCAACAGCAAGCGCTGGAGGATTTAAGCACTAAACAAGAGAAAGTTAATAAGCTTGCTAAGCATCTTGCCAGCATTATGGGTACCCAGGATATTGTTTCTTGAGATCTTCTGAAGTGGTTTCAGTTCTGGATTTGTTTTGCTGCGGTGTTTATTTGCGCCGGCCGGCAACTTTGACAACCAGTGTATATGATATGCTGCTTTGTTCCCTATATTTGCACTGGTGGCGAACTTTGATGCCCAGTGGATGTAATATGTGTAATAGCCATGATAGCCTAGCGTTAGTTGCTTGCTTATTTATTTCCTTGTTGTCTTGTTTATTTGTTTGCTTGTAGTCATTGCAGTTCTTTTTCCGCGGTTAGCTAGTGCCTGCAATAACCTATTTTTTTAAAACTAGGCCACAATAACCATGGGCTAATATTTATTGTAGTGACACTGGGCCTCCTACTGGCCGTAGAAACAGTGGGCCTTCTACGGGCCGTAGAAACAATGGGCCTTCTGCGGGCCATATTATCAATGGGCCTTATACGGGCTGTATAATCGATTGGCCAAACATGGGCCAAACAGACCGCATTATGGCCGTAAACGGGCTAGAGTTAGAATCGTCCGTTCATGGGCCGACCATAACCGGCCATCGTTAATAGGCCGTATTTGATGATGCTATGAAATCGACCCAACGTATTAACGGACCACAAACGGGCCAACTGTAACCACGGGCTGAATTTGGCCCACAAGCAGAAAATGACAGTAACGGGTCGTAAGTAAATGAATGCTGGAAATGAGCCCAAGAATAAATGGGCTCTGAGAAGGCCGAAAGATAACATGGGCTAGAAACGGCCCAACGGAATAACGGGCCGTTAATGGGTATAAAGTGATACACTGTTCATTACGGGTCAGTTTCACCACAGGCCGTTAATGGGTGTAAAGTGATACACTATTCATTACGGGCCAGTTTCACCATGGGCCGTTAGTAGGCCAAGAGTTACATAGGGCCTCATATGGGCCGAAAGACGTCATGGGCCATACATGGGCCAGAAGTGAAAACGGGCTGGAATCATATTGGATGGCTCAGATGACGCTACTGGGCCTAATTCGGATAGGGCGTAACGGGCCTTGGGTTAGCGGGTTGTAAATGGGCTATATTCGAACATGCCGTTAACAGGCTTTCCATTGGGCCGGCCCGCCAGCTTTTGACCAAGTCAAACGGGCCAGCCTTTTCACAGGAATGGGCCTCTGATGGGCCGTGCCACTTGTCGACATATCATAGGCGCCTTCTGTCCAATGAGTGGTTGACATCTGTCCCAACGATGAGCCGACACGTGTTTCCTCCAGCCAATGATGATTTTACACGTGGAAAATCCCCATTGGTCGGGGCTGTTAACGGGTTATCAGATCCAAAACCCGACCTGATAGCTTAACGGCATTCCGTTACGGTGGATGCCACGTGTCGGTCACCCTTGACGAAAGCACTTCTGTGACGCGCAATTTATCATCATGGAAGTGGACACTTCCGTGATGATAATTTTGGTAATGTCATGGAACACTTCTACGACAGCACATGTATGACTATCTTGATTCTGTCATAAATTTGTCATGGATGTACATGCATGACAAAAAAGCGACCTACTGTGACAAACACGTATCATCACATAAGTGTATTTTTTGTAGTGTTGTCATCTGTAAAAGAGAAGAACTTAGGTGAAAGTTGTCGTGCCAGAAAATTGGTTATTATCAATAAACCATTAAAATTCAAGATAAGTCAAGTTGAGCCAAACTAGCCCTGATTACACGCGGGAAGCCCCTTGTACCGTCTATGAGGGTTTAACCCTCAAACCAATCTCATGTATATGTAGTGATGCACCAGACTCATCTAACCGTGTCCGTGGTCTTAACGACCTGTCATTTTTCCTGGTTGGTGAGGCCGTCTAGTGCTCGACTGTTAAAGCTGCCGCACATTCTTCCGCGCATAGAGAACGCTCAATATTTCCAATAACTGTGATGGTGCCACGTGGACCGGGCATCTTAAGCTTGAGAGAAGTGTAATGCGGTACTGCATTAAAACGAGCGAAAGCCGCTCTTCCGAGTAGTGCTTGATAACCACTTCGGAATGGAGCGATGTAGAAAGTTAACTTTTCGCTTTGGAAGTTGTCAGGAGAACCGAATACAACCTCTAATAATAGAGAGCCCATACAGTGGGCCTCTGGGCCTGGTATTACTCCCTTGAAGGTAGTATTACTGTGGCTTATTTTTGTCGGGTCTATCCCCATTTTGCGGACTGTGTCCTGATATATCAGGTTTAGACCACTGCCGCCGTCCATAAGGACTCGTGTGAGATGGTATGCGTTTGTTATTGGGTCTAACACCAAGGCAGCCAATCCTTCATGCCGGATGCTTGTCGCGTGATCCCCATGATCAAAAGTGATCGGGCAGGCCCACCAGGGGTTGAACCTAGGGGTGACGGGTTCTATGGCGCGTATGTCTCGAAGTGCATGTTTGCTTCTCCTCTTCGTCACATGGATCATGTTTACTGTTTTAACCTCTGGTGGGAATTTTTTTATCCTCCAATGCTTTGCTGGCGAGGTTCGTCCTCGTCTTCGCTTGGTGTCTTCCCCCCTTGTGTTCGGCGTTTAGCTTACTGGCCTGCTTGAAGACCCAACATTCTTTGTGGGTGTGATTTGCAGGTTTATCGGGGGTGCCATGAATCTGACATAGTTTGTCAAGAATCCTGTTTAGGCCAGACGGTCCATCTCTGCTGCATTTGAAAGGCTTTTTCCGCTGACCTGGTCGAGAGCCCCTGAATCCGGCGTTTACCGCCGTATTATTTGGGCTATCATCTTTATTTCGACGCTTGTTTTTATTGCGTCGTGGTTTTCCATTGCCATCCCTGACTTCGGATGTGCTAGGGTCGCTGGTGCTACTGCAGGCTAACCAGCTATCTTCGCCCGCGCAAAAGCGGGTCATGAGGCTTGTGAGGGCTGCCATTGTTCTCGATTTTTCTTAGCCGAGGTGTCTGGCGAGCCATTCGTCTCGGACGCTGTGTTTGAAAGCTGCTAAGGCTTCGGCGTCCGGACAGTCGACGATTTGGTTCTTCTTAGTGAGAAACCTGTTCCAAAGCTTTCGAGTTGACTCTCCGGGCTGTTGAATTATATGACTTAAATCATCTGCATCTGGAGGTCGGACATAGGTCCCTTGAAAATTAGCCCGAAAAGCGTCCTCGAGCTCCTCCCAACTTCCAATTGAGTTTTCAGGGAGGCTTTTCAGCCAGTGTCGAGCTGGTCCTTTAAGCTTGAGGGGCAAGTATTTGATGGCATGGAGATCGTCTCCGCGAGCCATATGGATATGGAGGATAAAGTCCTCAATCCAGACCCCAGGGTCTGTGGTCCCATCGTACGCCTCTATGTTCACTGGTTTGAATCCTTCTGGGAATTCATGGTCCAACACCTCATCGGTGAAACATAGGGGGTGTGCGGCACCCCTGTATTTGGGTGCATCATGGCGTTTGGACGGTTGTAGTATTCAGTTTTGATTTGGTGCCGGAGCATGCTTCCTGGATCCATAGATGGATCTGGTCATACTGGATTTCTGGCGCAAGTCCTCATGTAGATCGTGTGTTGACTTATGTGCGACCTTGTTAGCCGCTCTATCACGGTCGCAAGTTGGTTGATCCAGCCGGTTAGCTGTATTATTTTTTGGCTGTGTGGGCTCTAAGGCCTCATCGTCGAATTTAGGTAATTGCTTGCACTTTGGATAGCTCTTTGTGTGGTAACTTTCACCATACTTTTCTTCGTTGTGGAGCACTTTGTTCCACCTGCTGTTGAGCGTATTTTGTGCGGCCTTAAGCCTTTGCTTCTGCTTCTTCAGACTCCTCGTTGTGGCAATAAGCCTTCTGCAGAGGTTCTCTTGCTCCAAGTGCGTTTCCGGGATGATGTGTGCATCTTCGTCCGGACTGTTTTCCTTCCCAGAGGGGGTTTGATGAGGTTTATCCTCGGCGTCGCCATGTTCGGATGTCGGATCCGTACTATGTTCGCTGTTTGCAGCTTCATCGTGCTCTGCTGCCGGGGCAATGTGGTCGTCGTTTCCTCTGGAGTCGACTGGAGTGTTATTTTCTCTTGCGCTGTTATCGATGTTTTTGCCAAGGCGGGATTTGGAGCGGCGCCTACGACGACACTTTGTTTGTTTCTTGGAGGGGTCATCCTCCGCTGTCTCCTCCCGTTCGTCGTCGTCGTTTTCTTTGGGTGTATCCATCATGTATATGTCATGTGATGAAGTGGCTGTCCAGTGCCCTGTGGGCACTAGTTCCTGTTCCTCTCCTGCATCGTCGTCCATGCCGTCGATGTCTGCGGAGTCGAAATCAAGCATGTCAGTTAAATCATCGACAGTGGCTACTAAGTGGGTGGTGGGTGGGCAGCAAATTTCTTCGTCGTCCGCATCCCATTCTAGCCGGACGTAGTTCGGCCAAGGTTCTCCTGGCAAGGAGAGATACCTTAATGAATTTAGCACATCGCCGAAAGGCGAGTGCTAAAAGATATCCGCAGAGGTGAACTCCATGATCGGCGCCCAATCGGATTCGATAGGCACGGATGCAGGCAGCTTAGATTCCGTGGCCGGAGGCAAATCCCATAATTCAGTGACACGGCTCTCGTAAGGGGTGAAGTCGGTATCCGGCTCCATCGCCACTGAGAGTGCGGCCTCCATGGAGGGGTCTATCCCTCCGTCCTCGGATGGCGCAATTTTGCTCCGGATTAAAGGCCGGAGTAGTTGCAGATGCGATCTCCCGAACACTGTCCGACGGCAGAGTTACGTCATGCTCGTTGTGATTGTGCGACGCACCTAACATGGGCTCGAATCCGTCGAAGATCAAGTCTCCGCGGATGTCGGCGGTGTAGTTTAGGTTACCGAACCTGACCTGATGGCCAGGGGCATAGCTCTCGATGTGCTCCAGATGGCCAAGCGAATTGGCCCGCAGTGCGAAGCCACCAAATACGAAGATCCGTCCGTGGAGGAAAACCTCACCCTGGACTGCATCGTTACCGATGATCGAAGGGGCCATCGAGCCTTATGGTGACGGCACAGTGGAACTCTCAATGAAAGCACCAATGTCGGTGTCAAAACCGGCAGATCTCGGGTAGGGGGTCCCGAACTGTGCGTCTAAGGAGGATGGTAACATGAGGCAGTGGACACGATGTTTACCCAGGTTCGGGCCCTCTTGATGGAGGTAATACCCTACGTCCTGCTTGATTGTTCTTGATGATATGAGTATTACAGGAGTTGATCTACCACAAGATCGTAGAGGCTAAACCCTAGAAGCTAGCCTATGGTATGATTGTCTGTTGTCCTACGGACTAAACCCTCCGGTTTATATAGACACTGGATGGAGCTAGGGTTACACAGAGTCGGTTACAAGGGAGGAGATGTACATATCTGTATTGCTAAGCTTGCCTTCCATGCCAAGGAAAGTCCCATCCGGACACGGGACGAAGTCTTCAATCTTGTATCTTCATAGTCCAACAGTCTGGCCAAAGGATATAGTCCGGCTGTCCGGAGACCCCCTAATCCAGGACTCCCTCAGTCTCACATTGACGCGGCTAATCAACCGGCTAGGGAGATGCCCATCAATTGATGTCAATGCAAGGAGTAGGGATTTCCATGCAACAGATGCACTAGAGCTATAAATGTATGAAAGCTCAACAAAAGAAACTAAGTGGGTGTGCATCCAACTTGCTTGCTCACGAAGACCTGGGGCATTTGAGGAAGCCCATTGTTGGAATATACAAGCCAAGTTCTATAATGAAAAATTCCCACTAGTATATGAAAGTGACAAAACAAGGGACTCTCCATCATAAAGATCATGGTGCTACTCAAGTAGAACAAGTACTTAAAGCTCAAAATGATTTGCTCAATGAATTGAATAGTAAGAATAATGATAATGCTGTTAGAGTTATGACTAGAGGTGGTAGAATGACTCAGGAACCTCTGTATCCTGAAGGCCACCCTACGAGAATTGAGCAAGATTCTCAGAGAAATAATATAGATGCACCTAGTCCTTCTAATAGGAAGAAAAAGAAAAATGATAGGACTTTGCATGCTTCTAGTGAACCTATTGTTGATACACCTGAGAATCCAAATGATATTTCTATCTCTGATGCTGAAACACAATCTGGTAATGAACCTGAAACTAGTGATAATGTTCATGATGATGCTCAACCTATTAATGATAATGATATAGAAATAGAACCTGTTGTTGATCTTGATAACCCACAATCAAAGAATCAACGTTATGGTAAGAAAGACTTTGTTGCTAGGAAGCATGGTAAAGAAAGAGAACCATGGGTTCAGAAACCCATGCCTTTTCCTCCCAAACCATCCAAGAAAAAGGATGATGAGGATTTTGAGCGCTTTGCTGAAATGATTAGACCTATCTTTTTACGTATGCGATTAACTGATATGCTCAAAATGAATCCTTATGCTAAGTATATGAAAGATATTTTACAAATAAAAGAAAGATACCAGAAGCTGAAATTTCCACCATGCTTGCTAATTATACTTTTAAGGGTGGAATACCAAAGAAACTTGGAGATCCCGGTGTACCAACTATACCATGCTCCATTAAAAGAAACTATGTTAAAACTGCTTTATGTGATCTTGGAGCCGGTGTTAGTGTTATGCCTCTCTCTTTATATCGTAGACTTGATTTGAATAAGTTGACACCTACTGAATTATCTTTGCAAATGGCTGATTAATCAATTCCTATACCTGTCGGTATTTGTGAGGATGTGCCTGTTGTAGTTGCAAACGTTATGATTTTAACGGACTTTGTTATTCTTGATATTCCTGAGGACGATAGTATGTCTATTATTCTTGGAAGACCCTTTTTGAATACTGCAGGGGCTGTTATTGATTGCACTAAAGGCAATGTCACTTTTCATGTTAATGGTAATGAGCATACAGTACACTTTCCGAGGAAACAACCTCAAGTTCATAGTATCAACTCTATTGGAAAAATTCCATCGATTATATTTGGAGGTTTTGAATTTCCTCTTCCTACTGTCAAGAAGAAATATGATATTCTTATTATTGGGGATGTGCATATCCCCGTTGAGGTAACATAGTGTTATTTGAACTTTCTCCGGTTCCATGTTATTCAGAATGAGTTCGTTAACAAGACTTGATCAACCTTGTTAGTGGATTCCTTTTGATGAGCATGAGATGGATGAAACTAGAAGGCACAACCTTCTGTATCCCACTTTTACTTGCTGTTATTTATATTAAATAAAATAAAAATAGTATTTTTCTGTTCGTTATCTGAATTATCCGTGCAATATAAAAATACCCCGAAAATAAAAGTTCTCCAAATGCCCTAAAATTTAAATATGATTTTTTTTCTGGAATATTTGAGAATATTTGGCACTGAGAACACAGCAGGAGGAGCTGGCACCTGGCCTCGAGGGTCGGGGGCGCGCCCTACCCCCTGGACGCACCCCATGCCTCGTGGGCCCACGGTGGCCCTCCTCCACTTATCATTTAACCCACACACTCCTTCTTCCTCCCACAAATATGAATAACCAGCTCAAACCCGAGTCCAAGCTCATTTTGCTGCCATTTTCGATCTCCTTGCTCAAATCACCTCTCACAAAACTGCTTGGGGAGATTGTTCCTTGGTATGTGACTCCTCCATTGGTCCAATTAGTTTTTACTCTAGTGCTTTATTCATTGCAAATTTGTGCTGCCTAGGTGACCATGTTCTTGAGCTTGCATGTCAAATTTATATGGTTCCAAGTAGTTTTGATGCATGATATAGGCTCTAGGCACTTGTAGGAGTAGTTGCTATCAATATTATTGAGTTTGGTTTACATTTATTTTGAAGTTACTAAAAAGTTTAGAATTTTTCAGAAAATGGTAAAGAGATTTTTGAGGGGCTTGTCGAGCCAAAGCTCAAGGGAAAAGCAAAATGAAGAGGCACAAAAGCACAAGTATAATCTGCCTCGCACCGCGGAGGTTAGGCCGTGTGAATAGCCCTCCGATAATTTCTTGAGGGCCACCGGGATTTATGAGGATTTTTATGAATTGGCTAAGAATGCAGGCCTCACTGACTTCCTCCACGACCAACGCGAACAGTATCTCTTACTCACCAATACTTTTGTGCAAAACTTCTACTATTATCCTAGGGAATCACCTCCTTCAGTAGAATTTCATTTATATGATGTGGTTAAGAAGATGTCACTTTATGATTTTTGTCAGGTTTGTTTGATCCCTTTCGAGGGCAAAATAGAGGAACCACATCGTGATGATGTGGATGGGTTTATTGATACCATCACCGTAGGGGAAACGAGAAAGGTTTCCGATGCATGAATCACTAGCATACATTTTCCTGTTTTACGCTACTTTGCAATATTTGCTAGTCATTGCTTAATTGGTCGCGAAAACTGTGGAAACCTTAGTGTTCCTGATATTATTATTTTGTTCCATGGTTTATTCTGTGATAACTCTGTGAGTATGGGCGGTATTATTGCTAAAAGGTTGAGTCTGAACCGTACAAAGGGCCCAATCTTTGGTGGTATCTATGCTTCACGCCTAGCTGCACATTTTAACATACCTATTAGGCATTAGGAGAAGGAAGAAAAATTGATGCCTTGTGTTTATTTAGATTATAAGAGTATGGTAGCACATGATTTCATTATAAAGAATAGGGAAGGGGAGCTTCAATACAAATTGTTCTTTGATAAACATCATCCGGAGACTATTACCTTGCCTGCTCCTTCCTTGTTTGATTTATCTGCAGGCCAATACCTCGTCTCGCCGGAGGACATTCACGCCTACCGGAACCTTGCACCAGCCATAGAGCCAGAGTCGGAACCACAAGTTGATCCTCCACGACAGTCTAATTACCAGTGGGATCCGGAGATGATTGCCAACCAGTGGCAATCAGAGTCTTGTTCATCGCAGTACAACCCCAACTATTATTATGGATATCCGCCAGGCTAGCCATGGCCATAGACCAACTTAGGCCAAAAGCCTATGCTGGGGGAGTACGTATTTCCCACCGACATTACATTTATGTTCACACACTCATTGCTAGATGTGGGTGCTCATACTTTTTCATTGTATCATCCATGCTAGTTTATTTTCCTTTTTATGCTTTCTTCTTGTGTGTTTGATAAACCTTAAGAAAAAACAAAAGAAAATTAGTTCTAGCTTTTAATTAGTTTACTTTCCATGCTTGTAGTAGTAATTAAAAAGAAAACCCAAAAGATTTCATGTTCTTCTTTTGCTTGTTGGGAGCTTTCCCGTGTAAATAGTTTTATTTCTTTTCTTTTCTTTGGGGGTCGATAGGAGAAGACCATAATTAAATTGTTGAAGCGGCTATTATATGCATTATTGTTGATCTGACAAAAGAGCCCATATTGCCTTGTCTTCTCCTGCTTATTGAATGCTTGCAGATTCCAGCTTAGTCCAATGCACACGCACTATTATTATTATCCACATCATTCGGTCGTGCAAGTGAAAGGCAATTATGACGATATATGATGGACTGACTGAGATGAGAAAAGCTAGTATGAACTCGACCTCTTTTGTTTTTGTAAATATGATTAGTTCATCATTCATGATTCAGCCTATCATGAATAAACATGTTTGCAATGACACTAGAGATCATAGTTTCTTGTGCCATTCTTGATTAGCTAGGAGCTTGTAATGGTTTACCTTGCGTGCCAACATGCTATTAAAATGGTTATGATGTGGTATGATAGGGTGGTATCCTCCTCTGAATGATTTAAGTGACTTGACTTGGCGCATGTTCACGCATGTAGTTGAAACAAAATCAACATAGCCTTCACGATATTTATGTTCATGGTGGATTATATCCTACTCATGCTTGCATTCGGTGTTGATTAATTTTAATGCATGTTCATGACTGTTGTTGCTCTCTAGCTGGTCGCTTCCTAGTCTTTTGCTAGCCTTCACCTATACTAAGTGGGAATACTGCTTATGCATCCAACTCCATAAACCCCAAAGTTATTCCATATGAGTCCACCATACCTACCTATTTACGGTATCTACCTGCCGTTCCAAGTAAATTTGTATGTGCCAAACTCTAAACCTTCAAATAAATATCCTGTTTTGTATGCTCGAATAGCTCATGTATCAACTAGGGCTGTCCGTATCTTCCATGTTAGGCGGGTTATTCTCAAGAGGAGTGGACTCCGCTCCTCACTCACGAGAAAAATGGCTGGTCACCGGGATGCCCAGTCCCATGCTTTATGCAAACCAAATCAAAATAATTGCAAACAAAGCTCCCCCTGGGACTCTTGTTAGTTGCAGGCACTCGTTGTTTCGAGCAAGCCATGGATTGATGCTTGTTGGTGGAGGGGGAGTATAAACTTTACCATTCTGTTTGGGAACCGCCTATAATGTGTGTAGCATGGAAGATATCGCTATCTCTTGGTTGTTATGTTGACAATGAAAGTATACTGCTCAAAATATTATTCATCTCTATTTCAAAATCGAGCTCTGGCACCTCTACAAATCCCTGCTTCCCTCTATGAAGGGCCCATCTATTTACTTTTATGCTGAGTCATCATCCTCTAATTAAAAAGCACTAGTTGGAGAGCACCATTATCATTTGCATTCATTATTGTTAGTTTACATTGAGTATGACTTGACTGGATCTCTTTTACCATGAATTACAATGTCTAGTCAGTCCATGATCTTTAAAGGTGCTCTGCATTTAGGTTTTGTGGTCACAGAAAGGGCTAGCGAGATACCATCTTGTTATATCATATTATGATTGTTTCGAGAAAGTGTTGTCATCCGAGATTTATTATTATTGCTCGCTAGTTGATTATGCCATTGATATGAGTAAACTTGAGACCTAAGTGTTATTGTGAATGTGGTTAGTCATAATCTTTGCTAAAAACTTGAATGTTGGCTTTACATATTTACAACAACAAGAGCAAACAGAGTTTGTAAAAGTTTTTCTTTATCACTTTCAGTTTATCAACTGAATTGCTTGAGGACAAGCAAAGGTTTAAGCTTGGGGGAGTTGATACATCTCCGTCGTTTCTACTTTTCCAAACACTTTTGCCCTTGTTTTGGACTCTAACTTGCATGATTTGAATGGAACTAACCCGGACTGACGCTGTTTTCAGAAGAATTGCCATGGTGTTATTTATGTGCAGAAACAAAAGTTCTCGGAATGACCTGAAACTTCACGGAACATCTATTCGGAAATAATAAAAAATCCTTGCAAAAGATGAAGGCCAGGGCCCCACCACCTGTCCACAAGGGTGGGGGGCGCGCCTGCACCCCTAGGGCGCGCCCCCCTACCTCGTGAGGCCCCTAGAGCTCCTCCGACCTCAACTCCAACTCTATATATTCGGTTTCGGGGAGAAAAAAATCAAGGAGAAGAAATCATCGTGTTTTACTATACGGAGCTGCCGCCAAGCCCTAAAACCTCTCGGGAGGGCTGATCTGGAGTCCGTTCGAGGCTCCGAAGAGGGGAATCCGTCGCCATCGTCATCATCAACCATCCTCCATCACCAATTTCATGATGCTCACCGCCGTGCGTGAGTAATTCCATCGTAGGCTTGCTGGACGGTGATGGGTTGGATGGGATCTATCATGTAATCGAGTTAGTTTTGTTACGGTTTGATCCCTAGTATGCACTATGTTCTGAGATTGATGTTGCTATGACTTTGCTATGCTTAATGCTTGTCACTAGGGCCCGAGTGCCATGATTTCAGATCTGAACCTATTATGTTTTCATCAATATATGAGAGTCCTTGATCCTATCTTGCAAGTCTATAGTCACCTATTATGTGTTATGATCTGTTAACCCCGAAGTGACAATAATCGGGATACTTACCGGTGATGACCGTAGTTTGAGGAGTTCATGTATTCACTATGTGTTAATGCTTTGGTCCGGTACTCTATTAAAAGGAGGCCTTAATATCCCTTAGTTTCCGCTAGGACCCCGCTGCCACGGGAGGGTAGGACAAAAGATGTCATGCAAGTTCTTTTCCATAAGCACGTATGACTATATTCGGAATACATGCCTACATTACATTGATGAATTGGAGCTAGTTCTGTGTCACCCTAGGTTATGACTGTTACATGATGAACCGCATCCGGCATAATTCTCCATCACCGATCCATTGCCTACGAGCTTTCCATATATTGTTCTCCGCTTATTTACTTTTCCGTTGCTATTGCTATCATCATTACAAAATGCCAAAAGCATTATTTTTGCTATCATTACCTTTTGCTACCATTACCACTACTATCATATTACTTTGCTACTAAATACTTTGCTGCAGATATTAAGTTTCCAGGTGTGGTTGAATTGACAACTCAGCTGCTAATACATGAGAATATTCTTTGGCTCCCCTTGTGTCGAATCAATAAATTTGGGATGAATACTCTACCCTCGAAAACTGTTGTGATCCCCTATACTTGTGGGTTATCAATATGATGTCTAAACTACGCAATGCAAGACACCATATGCATGATATGAGCAGTAGAACCATGCCAAGTTAGAGCATACACATCGGTGGGGGAATAGGACTGGTCATGTGTCTTTGAATCCATCTTTGAGGAGCTATCGGGACCCAGCAAGAGATCTGCTTCGACAAGTAGCACTGTCTGCTCTGAAGGCCTTATTTTCACTCTAGATTTTTCCATCACCCACTCAAATGGCTGATTCATAGGTAGAGTAGTTTAATGTACAAACATTGTCGACAAATGGAAATGTAATGAAGAAAAGGATGTGCTAGATATCATTCAAATATATGATGCCTGGTTAATAGGATGACATTGCACATTTCACATATATTATGGCTGGCTAAAAGACATGAGACTGCATAATTCCCATATATGATATAGAAACTAAACATGTGGCATTACAGAACATATCTAAACTAAGAAGATGACATATATGACGTCGAAAGTAGGCACTGCAAGGCAACATATGCATGATATGACTAACATCATCATGCCAAGTTAGAGCAAACACCTTGGGGGTAAATAGGAGTGGTCAGCTACGTCTGAATCCGCCTCAGAACAGATATCTTCCTCTGGATTACAATCTAGAGAGGGGGGAGGGTTTGCCAATGAACCCACCATGGAGCGATGTCTGCATGACATTGTATTGGCGCGCAAAACTCTTCTCTTTTTCTCTACATGTTCAGCATGACTATGTACAATATCTGACATGCATACAAAAAATATAGAGAGAGATTATGTAAGGAGAACATGCAAAAATCTAGAGTAATGGTAACAACCAGTGGATGGATCCAAAAATAATGATAGCAGGCTGATGATTGCTTTAATTTAATAAAAAATAGATGATGATTGCTTTATTATTTGTTTCCCACCCAAGATGAACAACATAGGCAAACCCTAGGTGAACCAGATATTAGACAGAGATATTATTCATTACTGCCTTGATATGTGCCCCACAACTAATTTAGAACTCAAGTTTGAACATCAATTTGGACCTGACATGGAGTCTAAGAGTTAAACATGACAATAAAGTAGCAGGTAATATTAAGCAATGCATAACATAAGCAAAAACAAAAGAGTGCGACCTCTCTTGTGGACCCGTGTACTCCTCAGGTTCATCTGTTGAGTCGATGATGGTGATGCCGTTGCGGTGGGTGCCGGTGACAGGGAAGGAGATCTGAGGCGGCGAAAGACGGTCGGGAGTCGTGATGTGTAGTTTGGTGGATGCTTCTGTCGATGGAGGAGCTCAGGTGAGGTGCACGACGTCGCAGCAGGAGTAGGACAAACCACACAAAGTTTTCTTCGACACCTACCAGTAACTGAAGTAATTCTGTAAGTGCTCATTTGGCTTGCATGATTCTAAAAACGCATGGATAGGAGGAAAACCACCGGAATAGGATAGGAATGCACATGGGAAACAGAGAATTTGTGAACACATGATTTCTGTCAACTTGGGTGTTTGGTTCATAGGAATTGGAGGAGCAGAGGAATGCAAAGAAACATGGCCAAAATAAAGTGAAACCATATGAAAGCGTGTATACTTAGAATGTTATTCTGCCACTAATGCACTTGGTCTTGTTTTCATGCATAGGATTGGTCGCTGAAGAAGTTGAGGCAGAGGTGGCTCTAAACTTGACATGAATGTAGAGTAATAAGTGATGCGACAAGTGTACTACCTCTTTGCCATAGCCGTGTTGACCTCAGAATCATTGGGTTGGTCGCTGAAGAAGTTGAGGCAGAGGTGGCTTTGAACTTGACATGAATGTAGAGTAATAAGTGATGCGACAAGTGTACAAGCTCTTTGTCGTAGCCGTGTTAACCTCAGCATCATTGGGTTGGTCGCTGAAGAAGTTGAGGCAGAGGTGGCTGTCGGAGGTGTGGAGGAAGATCTGAGGAATTTGTAGACGGTGTCCAGGGCACTGCTCTGTTGTGATGGATCGTTCCGTCACTGGAGCAACTCCGGTGAGCCGTAAGACGCCAAGGCTGAAGTAGCACAAGACAGACATCGTTAATCTCAAGTGGGATTCTAATAGCATCTCCAATAGATGATGTAAAATGCATTATCAACAAGTGATAGATGTAAAATTTACATCACCAAAAACCACCCGACTACAACAAATGAGGTAAAAACTGTTGACTCTGAACTGAACTTTCGAAAATGAAATTTACTGTGGAATCTGAATGTTACTGTCAAAACTAAACACAATGGTAGTAGAGAGGCACTTCACATGGGATAGTTTAGGGAGGGCCTGCAGTTCATCTTCAACCTGCACCCCCTGAGCCGCCAGCCACCACCGGCCGAACCCCTCACTGCCCCAAAACAACCCCCCACCATCGGTCCGCCGCCGCCCCGAAACAACTCCGCACCGTCAGTCCGCTGCCTCGGCCAGCCCTCTAGCCCCCGCCCACCCGGGCCAAGCTTTTTCTCCGGTGATCCCCATGCCACCGCCCCACCACCGCGCCCCCCACCGCCGGTGAGCAGCACCCCACCCAGAACCCTAAGATAGATAGTGGGGTACCTCTCCGGCGAGCTCCCCTCCCCGCTGCGGGTGGTTCTTCCTTATCTCCGTCGAGACCCCCCACCCCCTGAAAATTGACTGACCCAAAAGTTAATTTAGTCGACTGAAGTTCAGCTAAATCAGAGCAAAGCAGCAGCACGAGCAAGGGGGAGAGCAGAAGCAGCGCGAGCGAGCAGGAGCTAGAGCAGCAGCAGCGCGAGCGAGCGAGAGCCGGAGCAACAGCAGCTGGGCGAGCGAGCAAGCGAGATCCGGAGTAGCAGCAGCAGCGGGGCAAGCGAGCGAGCGAGATCCAGAGCAGCAGTAGCTAGGCGAGCGAGCAAGCGAGAGCCAGAGCAGCAGCAGCAGTGTGAGCGACCAAGTGGCAGTCGGAGCAGCAGCAGCAGATCCGGCTGGTATGGCCGCCGCCGCTGAAGGGGCCTCACACTCGGGAGAGCCGCCGTGGAGATGTCGCCCGCGGCGCCAGCTTCGAGGTAGCCGCTCCATGGGGGTAAGGGATGGAGCACTGTCGGCGCCGGGAGGTCGAGTTAAGGAGAAGGTGTGATGCGATGAGTATACAACCTCTTTGGTGGCGCCGAGTAGGCCTCGGCTTCGTCCGAGGAGTCGGTGAGGATGTTGTGGTTCCGGTGGAGCAGGTTAAAGCGGCGCTGTTGGAATGGATCAGCCGCGATAGATGAGGCGATCGTCAGAGCACTCCTTGGAGGTGGAGGATGGGGCGACCGAACCAGTGGGACAACGGGATGGACGACGGATCCTCATTCGGGGTGGTGGATGAGGGGCATCGACCTGTTGCGGTGGATGACGTCGTCGGGGAAGAGGCTACGGCTGGGCAGCGGTGAGGTGGCGGATGGAGGAGGGTGGGGTTTCGTGGCTAGAGCGAAGAGCTTATGGCGGCCTGGGATTTCGAATGGCGAAAAGGAGGCGACGGGAGGGGAACCATGACTTAGGGATGAGCTTGTCCAAAATGTAGGGTGTGTTACAAAAGTACCCCCACCGATTTAAACTAGCGACCCTTTCGGCTTAGTGTTAGAAGGGGGATTTCGCGTGTCAGGATTTGGCAGCTGGAGGGATTTTTTGCGCGCGTTGTAATTTCGAGATAGCAAGGCGTGGGTTGTGAAGGCGCTAGTTTTGGGAGCATGATATCTGAGTTTTCGGGATATAACAAGGCGCAGGTTGAATTTTAGGGACAAGCCTAACGTGTAATATTGTACTTGTAGTACGTACCAAATCAATTCGCACTTCCCTCAATGAAAAAAACGAAAAAATAAAACTATTCACACCACACAAAGAGAGTCTTGTCCCGTTTTACTATACAAATGCTATTCAAAGCTACTCCCTCCTTCCATCTATATAGGGCCTAATGCATTTTTCGAGGCTAAATTTGACCAACCAAATATTAGAGGAATAATATATGACATGCAACTTACACAAAGCACACCGTTAAATTCGTGTGTGAAAGGAGCTTTCAATGATATAATTTTCACATTGTGCATGTCATGTACTATTAATCTTGTCAATAGTCAAAGGCGGTCTTAAAAACGCATTAGGCCCTATATAGATGGAAGGAGGGAGTATGGATCCATGTTATGTCCAATTAAATTTTTTCACTAGCTGTATAATGCATGTAACCTACTCATGCCAACATTTTAGTGCATTCCAAATGTCTATACTACCGCTGAAATTCAAACTGAATTTGAATTCGTTTCTCTATTTCAATAAGAATCTACAATCATGATTGTTGCCAACTTCAACCATCATTCGTGTATTACCTTAACAACACACCACATGATTACTATAGAGATAGATATGAAATATGTGTACTATATGAACTCGAATTCAATTTTTTGAATACACTTGATGTTGATTCCAAATAATAGTACATTTGATGTACTAACTAGATATTCATAATCTAAACCATGTTCCATACGTACACCGTGTTTATCACACAAAGTATAGTGCCCCACCCCCTACATTATGACAAGTATTTAGCCCTGAGCTACAAAAGCCACACATTAGCCCAAATTATAATCAATGTTCTACATTATGATATCTTCTTCAAGTATCCGTATCCACTTTTTTATAATGAATTATGATCTATGTTCGTCTTTAACACCTTCACGATCCTCTTCCCTTTGTAGCTAGCTAGCGCTAATTTTCTATCGTGCATGCACACGCCCGCCCCCCTCTCACCCTCCCTCGGCGTCCCCTCCATCGCGCACGTTCGTTATTTCTCTTTAGGCCATTCACCCACGGTGTGTGTAGGCCCCCCGACTCCTTTCCGGCGCACACCGGTCGATATACCTATCTAGCCAAGTGTGCCTACCACAAACACATATTTCCCCTCTTCTCTTCTCACCGTCCATGCACCCTATGTCCAATATGGTTCCACGCAGGTGCACACTCCCGCCCCTCTTTTCATCGATCTCATACTCGCACACTCCTCCCCCCTCGACATAGTAGGCCTCTCGCACCACCTCCTAGCCGCACCCCTCTCCCCCTGTCTGTCTCTCCGGACCTTATTTGCTTCTAACACATGCATGCATTTATACGTACTGATCTCCCTACATATAGCTAGGTTGACTATAATTCTTTTTCCCACGCACCGATAGATTTACCTCACTAGTTATGTCTCTCCCTTTCTCGGACACATGATGGTTGATCTTCCTATGTAGCTACGTATGCTTACCACAACCATATCGTCTCCCCTCATAATCCTTGCATACCTCCCGACCCATCTCTCACGCGCACGTGCATAGACAGACAGACATCCCCGCCCTCTATTATTGATATTGCACTCGTACCCTCCGTTTGTCTAGCAGGCCTCTCCCACCATTTGTGAGACGCCACTCCACCACCAACCTTCCGACACTCTACCTTTCTCTTTCTCCCAACCTTATTCCTATGCTACACATATCCATGGATGTCGATCGATCTCCCTCTATACATAGCTAGGTCTCTCTCCTTCTCCACACATATACTAGTCGATCTACCTCTCTATAGTTACGTCTCTGCCCCCCCCCCCATGATAGTCGAACGTTGTAGGTAGGTCTCCATGCCACAGAGAAAAACTGCACCTCTGCCCTCTCAAATTCTAGTAGGCCAGCCGCCCTGTATCTTTGACGTGGGCAAACACAAATTTGATGGCACTCTTTATCGATCACGCAGCCACACACTTCATCCCTGTTTTCGATTCTATCAATATCTCACACCGATGAACCATCCACTCTCTTCTCGTGGATCGCTCCCTCTATTTATGATATATCCATGACTCTGTTTCACACACATTGCATATGTTACATTTTTTGTTTGATCAATTATATATTTTTCTTTATTTGTACACCTTCTCACAACTTTGTCTTTAGTTGTGATGTGAATATTGGCGCTGATCTGCGAACCATTGAGATGCATTAGCAGCGATGGTAGTTTCATTCGTATTTGATGGAATGTTGTAACGAGATAATCTTGAGGCAAGAGGACACATGAATCCTAAGTTGAAACCTTTTTTTCCTGTGGGAACCAAAGTTGGAACCTTCATATCATCACAATACAATTTCATTAAAATTATGTGTACATATAAACAAATCCTGAAGGATTGATAGCAATGCCAGAAACAATTCAACTTCGTTTCGCCAACATGTGGGACATCCTTCATCCGGCTCCACCTGTCGTACAACAATATTGAGTGCACAACTACAGGGAAAGATTCACCCTAGTCATTGCGCCGCATTAGTAATGACTAGTGAGCAGTCAAATCACAGAGCCCCACCTTCGCCACAGTAAGTTGCTCAGACGAAGCAACCATCATTTCTCCGTTCCTTGAATCCGCTGGTACTCCCATATTCCCAGAGTAATAAGTTGCTCGGGCGAAGCAACCATCACTTCACCTTTCCCACAGTAAGTACCTCCTTGGGCCCACTGAAAAATCACTTTCCTCTCTCCGTCAAGTGCATTTATTGTCAATCTAACCCTATCACTGAAACACCTCTTTGGCTACAGTTAGTTCAGAGTTACTCATGAGTTAGTCTAACCTCCAGCTAAGTTAGAGTATCCAAACAGGAGCAGTATAGGACATGCAAGTTGGTCAAAGCATACAGTCAAATTTGTACGTGAAAGGATCTTTTTTCTTTATGAAAACAGAACGTGAAAGGATCTTCGAATGATATAATTTTCAAATTATATAAAATCTTATCAATAGTCAAAGGCATCCTCGAAGAATACATTAGGCCCTACTCCCTCCGTCTAGGTGTATAAGTCACCTTACGAAAACCAAATAATCCCAAAATACTTAGGCGCGGTGCATTAACTCCCGCCTCGTTTCTTGTTTCTTGACATATCCACCAATAAGAGATGTGGGGCATGCATGTTTTCAATGACTTAGACTACCAAACACGACATGCAATGGTTAGTTCATTGCATGTAATGCTATTAATTAGCAAATAAATATTAATTTCTCTCGTTTTCCCCTCTTCCTTGGTCACGGTGCACAATACGGAGGGAGTATATAAAATATTACCAATAGTCAAAACCAAGTGTTACTACTACACCAAACAAGTTCAAAACAAGAAAATGGACCCACTCACGGCACGGCACGCCTGTCTTGTTTGGTCCTTCGGTCAAAGCGCTTCCTCTTCTTGGCATAACATTAGAGTACGGTAAAAATTTTAGAATGCTCTTGGCATGTCGCTAACATTTGATGAGTTAACCGACCTCAATAGACAGCAAAAACGCCAGTCTGCCGCACTTTGAGAGAGACGAGGAGCGAGAAGTGATACGGGCTGGTGGATTTCTAGAGCTAGGTGTCGCACGGAGGCCAAGAAATATGGTCATAGCGTGGGTTGGACACGTACATTATGATGTAACTACACTGGGCTGCCGTGTTTTGTACTCTTCTAGTCTACTATGGAGATGATTGGTTGATTTTATATCGCTAAATAATATAAAATATTATGAGTGCAGATGCTCCCCCACGAGGTTCCTTGCTCCTTCTCGGTCATCGGGAATCTATGTTCTTCCACTCTTTTTTTTGACATGAGCTTTGTTCATCCTTGTGCCAATACGCGGGACATCTAGCATCAAGGTGCACATGTCATGCAAGAAAATGGAGATAAGAAGTGCGTAAGTGAGTCGTGCACTACGATGGCACCTAGTACTACGTAATATTTTTCCTCCTCGATGGCACGTGAATAGTGCATGTACTCAATGACGGAGCACGGGATGGTAGACATGGACATGGTCGGCCCTTTCTGGAGAGAGTACTAAATACGTATTAAATTTGATGTGTCCTGTCAACTCGCAGAACGACGAGAAGCACACATTGAATGACAGAGCACGGGATGGTAGCCATGGACATGGTCAACCCTTTTTGGAGACTACTTTTGATGTGTCCGGTCTACTCGCAAACGAGGAGAAGCTTTGCTTACTAGTAGTACACTATCGACTATCGTACCATCATCATTGTTCGACTTTTGGAAGAGGTGAAGAGCCAAGCGCACGGTCACCTACTCACAGTATAACCAGCCATGTTTGCACTAATTTTTTAACGTAGTACCTGAGTGTATTGCTCCAATGGTCATCACACAAGAGCCAATCGATTCGCACCCTTCCACGCTCCATTTAGTCTTGTGTTCCTTCCTCCGTCCAACACGCTGACAAGTGGGCCCAATGCTCATGTATGCTAACGTGGTAGTTAATTATTTTGCAAGAGTCAGCTATCACACCCATTTGATGCCACATCAATGTACCCACTAGAAACAAGTTATACTTGTTTGGTTCAACCACCTCCCTAGGTGTTTGGAGAGGAATTGGCCTACGCCGCTTGCCCACCTAAAGAACCGCCTCCCGCTTAATGTTTATTTGCTAATTAATAGCATTGCATGCAATGAACAAACCACTACATGTCGTGTTTTCTAGTCTCAAGTCATTAAAAGCATGCACACCCACATCTCTTATTGGTTGATATGTCAAGAAACAAGAAACGAGTTAGAAGTTAATGCACTGCGCCTAAGTATTTTGGGATTATTTGGTTTTTGTAAGATGACACCTAGACAGAGGGAGTATTATACTTGAAGGCTACAAGGTTGGCTATAGATGACGTGGCAGTGTCATGTAGCCATCAGCTGGTTATACTATTAACCATGCTCTTATAATACTCCTATATTTAGGAATGGAGGGAGTAGTTGGCATGCATGATACTACCTATAATACTCCCATTACAACCAGTCTGGTAGAATTAAAATACCTAATCTAAATGGTTGCCGCCCGATCTCTTTGTCCTCCAGCATCCGACAGAAGAAGAATCGAGCAAGACACCGGTTGTATTCGCCGGCGTCGCCTCGGCGGTGGCCTTCATGGGATACAATCGACGGCGGTCTCCCGTGTTCTACTTTTCCTCGATGATGGCGGCGGGCGGGGACGTGTTTCCCATCACCTCGTCCACATCCACGTAGTCGCATCACCTCGTCCACATCCACGGCGGCTTCTTTCTCTGCCTGCATGTCGCGGTTACGCGTGCGTCAACGGCAGATGGCGCAGTGGCAGACACTAGAGGCGTTGTATGACACGGAGGCGTCGAGGGCAGCGACAATGCCCGTGCCGCCGTGCTCCCTGACAAGACGGCATGGAGCAAGTCGGCACTCTTCCTCGAGTTGTATTGGAGAGGCCAGCTGCGGAACCACGTGCTGGCTTAGTGCGGCAACTACCTCCGATGGGCTAGGCGAGGTAGGTGGAGAAGCGAGTTGCCGGGCTCGGTGGGCCACCCAGACGACTTTTATGACAGAGAACTGCTCTTCCTGCTCGCCGGATGCCGCCGAAAGAGTGGACAAAATGGTGGAAGGAGGAGCTTTGCCGGCGTCCTGCTCCTGAACGGACGTGTGTGGCCGGAGTTGGTTTCTCGCATTCCACGCGGGTTTCTATATCTATACTATCTTCTTCTTCTTCTATTCTTCTATTCTATATATAGTGTACCAATTTAAAGTAGGACTAAGAACATCAATCATAACTCCGTACGTTCACCATGATGCAAGAGGTGTGAGCCGAGGAACACTGTTGGAGACACCCTCCCATAATTTCCCTCGTCATCATCTGAGTCATAGAAGATCTCACCCACATCATCATTAGGCATGCAGCCGCCTTCATAGACAACGTGCGAAGAGGGAGTAGAGGCGACTGGGGACGCACCAAGTCGTGGGCACTCCGTATGTGCTCGTGTGTGTGCAGCGTGCGTGCTTTTCCATCGGTGCTAGCTCTAAGGCCGAGGTTGTGGTCGTCTTCGTCTCCAGCTAGTCATTGAGCAACGACGGCAAAGAAGTGCTGCAAGAGATGCGTAGGCGCCATTGTGTGCGTGCTTCGCCGTAGCACGACGAACCGGACGTCACCGCAGATGGCGCACGCCTCCATGCAGCCGCGTGTGTGCGCATGCATGTGTTATTCACGTGCATTCTGCGGCCAAGTGTGTGTGCATGCATGTGTTGTGTACGTGCGTTGTGTGCTCCATGTTGCGCATGTTTGTGCATGAGTTGGATCGGGATGAGTTAGTGCGTCGGCATATGTACATGCGTGGCTGCATGCGTGGCTTCTTGCATGGTTATCAATACTTCCTCCATCTCGGTTTATAAGACATGCGCATCATTCTAGGTTGACAATTTAACTAGCTAAATATGTATCATAATTGATGAAAAATATATGTTTAGAAACTATATCCACTTAAGAATCTAATGATATACTTTTGGTGACATATAACTCATATTTAGTTAGTCAAATCAATGACTTAGAACTACGCGCACACCCTACAAACCGAGACAGAGGGAGTATAAACTAATAAAATATCTTCAACTTAGCATCCTGATGTATCATATCTAGTGGTTAGAAAAGAGTTCATGTTCTTTTATTTGTTTATAGGTGGGCAGGCGGCAAAAAATAGGGAAAACGCACAAGGTTCCTTGCAGACGCTCCACCGCGAGGTTCCTTGCTCCTTCTCGGTCGTCGGGAATCTATGTTCTCCCACTCTTTTTTTTACGTGAGCTTTGTTCATCCTTTTGCCAACACGCGAGACATCTAGCACCAAGGTGCATGTGTCATGCAAGAAAATGGAGGTAATCAGATAAGCAGTGCGTAAGTGAGTCGTGCACTTTGATGGCACCTACTCCTACTACGCAATATTTTTTCTCCTCGATGGCATGTGAATAGTGCACGTACTCAACGACAAAGCACAGGATTGTAACCATGACATGGTCATCCCTTTTTTGGAGAGAGTACGTACTAAATAAATTTGATGTGTCCCGTCAACTCGCAGAACGACGAGAAGCTTGCTTACTACGCCTTCTCCCTCGCCAACACGTGTGCGGTGGCTCACAGCACGAGGAGAAACTTTTGCTTACAAGTGGTGGACGTGCAACAGTTCATTTGGTGTCGGATTGCCAGAAGTACTATTGTAGTACCACCATTATTGTTCGACTTCCGGAAGAGGCGAAGAGCCAAGCGCAAGGCTAGCCATAGTGGGAGTAACATAAGTAGGAGTACCTCCTTTTTTTATTCTAGAAACAACTACACGTGAATATTGGACGGTAGCAGCACAACAACTGAATCAAAAATCGAAACCTTCCCGGCCGGCGCCAGCTGAGCCCGCCGCTCCACATTGATGGCAAGTCAGGGCAACGAGGCCTCTTGCTGCTTCAGCCGTTGAAGCGGCGCACCGACCGAGGGCACCGCCCGCTGCACGCCTGGCATTTCAGACTACACATACTTCGTGAGACAAAAGGTGGGGCCATTATTAATGATATAGTATTATACTAAAGGTACTAACTATTGTAAGCAGGCTACGTATTAGGTTGGTTCTAGATGATGTGTCAACTTCATATAGTTGGATGTTGGATATACTATTAACCATGCTCTAAGTGCGGTGTGAGTCGGAAAATTTATGAAGTCATTAATTAATAACAAACGGACGCCTTAATTACTCAGCCGTTTCTGATTCTTTTGGATAGTGGGGATATTATTGACTTGGACGTGAGGTTTGGGCCAAAGGCCTACTATTATGTACTACTTGGTCTTACTCGCACGACCGGCCTGACAAGCTCTACCCTAGCCGCCGCTGTATCATATGGTTTCGCACCATTCCAGATCTTAGCGCCGCCATGCAATTCTTCTCCATCCCTCCTTCAGGCGTGCACCACGAGAAGGAATAGCAGTCCTCCGAACCCTGCCTTTCGTGATCCTGTACGGGAGAGGGGCGATCAGGTTTTTGGGGAGCACACTCCTGTGACTGCTGCCAGCGACGACTTCCTCAACGACAGCCTTCTTCCCCGACCTCGGTAGCCTCTTCATCAACGACATGAGTGACAACATCAACCACAGCGGTTATTCTCCCACTGTACAGTATGTGATTCTGTCCTCCTGGTTTAGTCCGCACCATTACTTTGATCTTTACAATTGTCGTCATGATCTATTTACTGTTGATTCGGATTACATCTAATAGTAAATTGCTCATATATTCAACAATCCAATCCAAAAACCTGATTATAGGCAATTTACTCCGAGTGGTTTTGCTGCGCTTTTGAAGCCGCCTACTTTAAAGGGGGTGCAATATAAAAGGTGGAGCACAAGAGCAGTATGTTTCAGATCATGTACTGCTATGACGCCACTAAGGGTAAGCCTGAGGGTGATCTTAATCCTACACAGCAGGAAGCTTTTGAGAACATGGATACCCCCTTCAAAGCCGCCCTGCTGAGTGTTCTTGACGATTCCATTGTGGATTCATATATGTTGTTTGACAGCGGCAAAGACATGTGGGCTGCGCTCGAGGCCACGTTTGGGGCCTCGGGCGCTGGCAACGAGTTGTACATCATGGAGCAATTATGTGACTACAAGATGACTGATGAGCGCTCTGTTGTTCAGCAAACTCATGAGATACAGTCACTCGCTAAGGAACTTGAGTACTTCAAGTGTGTGTTGCCGGACAAATTTGTTGCTGGGACCATCATTGCCAAGCTTCCACCTTCGTGGAACGATTTTGCTACTTCTCTAGAAAAAACAAGAGACATGAGTTTTCCGTTTCGGGTCTCATTAGCACTCTTCCTTTTGAAGAGAAGGCGAGAGCTAAAGACACACATGCTTGGGTCACTGAGGGAGCTTCTAGTGCCCACATGGTACACGAGAAGAACTTCCAGCCCAACCAGCCCCAAAACAACAAGAACAAATCTCGGGGGAAAGGCATGTTTTATGCAAAGAACAAGTCGTCACATTCTACTAACTTCAAGAAGAATTCTCATAACGGGAAGGGATACAAACCTCAATTTTGGTAGCACCGTGCAAAACTTATATGGCTGCATCTACCTATTGTTAGCTAACCTCGTGGTGCTCCAGGTATTCCTACATTCGTAACTAGGTACAATGACCACCGCAAGATGAAATAAGCTTATTTGTACGTTGACTTGCTGATTGCAGTGCGGAACAATCTTGTCATGTGTGGAGTAGCAAACAAGCAGTGCAGCCGAAGGTGGAATTCAACCAAGGACTTATGAAATTATATATAATCTTCCTCAGGCAGGTCAATATCCCCTTCGTCCAAATGATCATTTTTTTGTCATGCCGAGCTATTGATATGTGCTACTGTTTTGCAACACCGTTTAAGTATAGCTATTGTTTTCCTATCTTTTCAGATTCAGGACAATGAAGATGATTTCAAGGGAACTGCACAATACGGACTCATGTTGAGTCATCTCTATTGCCTCATGTGTTTGCTGCAAATGTGTCAGCGTCAATTGCAAGATGAGGCAGCTAGCTAGATGTGGAGTCGCCAGCTTGCTCAAAGTGCTCGCAACATTGAGAAGAAACAAGCATGCCCAGGAAATTAATGTGTGCGCAGGGAGGCCCTTTGCTCAGAGAAGCATCGACCGATTTTCTTTATTTGCACACCTTCTCACAGCTTTGTATTGGTTATAGTATGGTGAATAATTGAGATGCATAAACATGCTGAACTTTTGTTCTTCTGAATGTTAGTATGCATACCGTATCTTCTGAAGCTGTGTTTAATGTAAATGTTGACTAGCCTGTGAACCTTCACAATCTAGTAAGTATATTGTAGGCCTGTTATTTGACACCTCACTTTGTCGCGCTACGCAACCAGTGTGAGTGTCTGCATCCAGTACCGCACCCTCTAATTTGGTGGATGCCAAGTTGAAAAAGGTTACCGATGAGTAGCCATAAGCTGGAAGCATCTTTTTTTTCTTTCAATTGAGCAATAAGCTGGAGAGTGTCTCGGGCTGCCTCTAGCACAAGGCCCTCCAGTACGAAACACGGGCAGCAGACTGGGCCGATACAAAACCCTATCCATCTTAAAGCCCATTTGTTTTTGTTTTTTGTGAGGAGAAGCCCATATTTCTTGAGGGGGCGATCCAAGGAAAACCCTCCTTCCTCCTCGCTTCCACTTACGCTTCCGTATCGCCCCAATTCCCCCGTTCCCCATCTTCCTCACTCTTCCAAAAAAACGCTCACCTTCTTCCTCACTCATACAAAAAAGCCTCCTCCTCTTCTTCCACTCCAACAAAAAACCCCAGCCCTCCTTCTTCCCCACTCGCACTGCCACTAGGCTCGTCTCTGGCTACTCTGCTCAAACCTGTGAGCTCGGCGCGACGCCCACAAGGAAAATGGAGTCAGCTGGCCCCAACGCCAAGAAGATGAGGCTCCCGCCAGCGGCGACGCCGGTTGTGGATTCCGGACCCGACATCGTGGGGAGAAGAGTGAGCCCCCACCCACCCGGATCTGAGGAACCGGTAGAATCTCCGGTGGACCGCATTAGCGATCTCTCGGACGTCATCCTTGTGGGGATCATCTCGCTTCTCCCCACCAAGGATTGCTGTCGCACACTAGTCCTCTCAACTCGGTGGCGCCCTCTATGGCGCACCGCGCCCCTCAATCTCGACTGTCGTCAGATATCTGTCCTTCCTGAAATTGATCTCCTCAGAGCCATCATCTCCTCTCACCAGCAGGGCCCCGTTCAACGCCTCTGCATCCCAACACACCACCTGTTGTCCATACCTGGCATGGTGGACGCTTGGCTGACATCCCCTGAATTCGAAAACCTCCAGCAATTTGAGTTCTACCATTACCATGAAAGTTTCATACCATGAACATACCAAGACGTGCCCACACCACCGTTGTCCATCTCGCGGTTTTCCTCCTCTCTCCACACCGCCACCTTCGCCCGGTGCCATCTACCAGACGATCTGGTACAAATGCTTCCACTCCCACTGCTAAAAAAACTTTCGCTTGTGGTGGTTTATTTGTCAGAGGCCTCACTGCATAGCATCATCCACTCCAGTTGCCCTGCCCTGGAGCACTTGTTGATTGTTTTGGGAATAGAAATCCCTATCACTTGTCTCCAAATAAAGTCGCATCACCTTAACAGCATTGGATTTTTTTGAAGGACAGCAGCTCATCATCGAAGATGCCCCTTCACTTGAAAGGTTGCTCCTTGATAATTGTTATAAACCTTCGCAAATAACTGTCGTCTCTGCGCCCAAACTGGAGACCTTGGGTGTAATTCGTGATCCGTTTAATGATCACAAGAAGTTGGTGTTTGGCTCCTCACTTTTTCAGGTACCGTATATTATCATCTACACATTTGTAATCATAAGCTGCATTTTTCATTTGTGCGCATAAGTTTTATATCATCTTGGAGTACACTTTGGGTACTAATATTATGTTATATGCTCAATGAAGAGTTCGTCCATGGATAGCCTATCAATGCTGCTGGATTCTGTCAAGATCTTATATATCGGAATGTATAGTTATGATCTAAACATAATTATTGGCTTGTTGTGATGCTTTCGGTCTCTGGATAATTTATATATGGAGGTGATGATTTCATGCACATTGAAAGACTGTATATATTGTACTAGAATTAACCGTTCAGCTGTTGCTCTTTCGACATACTCTTTTTTCAGACCTTAACTGTTTTCAAATCTTCATGTCTACTTAGGTACTCCAAGCGCATGGACAAAAACGTATAACCAATCGGTGGCGTAATAAGCACCAGGATTTTCTCAGTTCTCATGACATTCGTTTGAGGATAATAATGATGGAAGGATATGCATCTAACCAGGCAAACAGAAGCTTTGTCACATTCTTCCTGTTGAATGCGAGGTTACTATTGTCCCTGAGGCTTAAGTTTTACCGCAAAAGATTTCTAACGGACGGACATGTTAAAGAGAAAAAAAGAAGTGTTTGGTGGACAAATGGGCTTATAAACATGCTCGGCTTCTATTTACAACAAGTTGTAGTCATCGTGCAATAAATTTTTATGCACGAGATGTTGATTTTATGGATCAGACCGATCCATTTGTTTGTGACTGCGAAAAAGAGTGGTTGGGTTAGATGTTACTGCCATGTTCAATCTGTGTTTTGTCTAAAAATTTGATGAACAATTAATCCTTGGGCTTTTTGTACCGTTTATAAGCTTGAGTTGCATGTTGTTGCCCTCGTACTCCCCTCCACCTGCCACTACACTGCCACATCTTCCATGGCTGATGTTCCTTCCCATCCGAGGCCTCGCCATCGTTCTCCGCCTTGGTTCGCTTGTTGTACCCGCCTCTGTCTGGCATTGTCAACATGGTCAACAACCAAGAGGAATCAGGAGATGATTGTATGTGGAGAGGCTGACAGTAGGAACCCACCAGGGTCATTGCATTACGCAAGCAGGTGCCTCGTTATTACAAGCCAAAAAAATACTTCCTCCTAATTCCTCACTGCTAGAAAATCACTTAAATGTCTTAAAAGGTCAAATGACCCCTGAAATTTTCCAAAATTTGACATGACAGGTGTTTTAGTACTACAAAATTTCTCGTTCATTTAAAACACCATCCGTTGCCACTTTACTCCAAATTCGTCTTTCACAGCTAATAAAAAATATATACAACATCACACACAGTTGTTTTCTAGGAACCGTTTGCGATGAAAATATCTGGGTCTATTTAACTCTCCCTCCTTAAGCTTCGCCGTCTCGTCTGCTCCAGTGCCGGCAACCCTCGAATCCACGAACCCCAATCCCCATTCCCGCACCCCCTTCTTGCAAAGATGACACCGTGGAAATGCTTCGTGAAGGCCCGTACGATGGCCGCGTCCCGTCCCCCCCGAGCGCCGCCGCTTGCGCCAAGAGCGCGGTCCCCTACGCCGAGAGTGCTGCCGCGTCCACATTGAGCGCGGCCGCTTCCGCCGAGAGGGCATCTGCGGCAGCCGACAGGGCAGCCGCGGCAGCCGAGATGGCTACAGCTGCTGCTGCGACGGCGGCTCCAAACGCCGAGAGCGCTCGAGCTGCCGTCCATGCCGCCGATGTCGCCCTGGCCCGGGTCGAGGCCATCCATGCCAAGATCGAGGATGCACACACCAAGATATTCCAGGCCACCTCGGACTCCAGCATGCAACCCACGTCTGAAAAGGCGGCGAAGGCCATGGAGCACCTGCTTCCTCATGAGGTCGCTGAGCGAGAGCTGGAGATGCAGGAGGCGACGGAGATCAAGGAGCGTCGGGAGGAGGAGTTGTGCGTGGCCGATATCGAGGTAGAGAAGAGTCTGTCCGTCGAGGAATCGGCGATGGAGTACCAACGCGGGCTCTGGCGCAGCCACTACTACAAGTACTACAACCTTGAGGGCGGCGTCGAGGACGAGGACGCGGACGACTTCGGCAAGGGGGACGCGAGTCCACCAACAGCGGCATGTCACCAGGACAAGTCATCGACGCCTCATCTCACACCGGCGATGCATGCCGGCGCGCGGATTTGTTAAAATTACACAACGAGGGGATAACACCAGGGACCCAGCAGCTCGCCCAGTTGTTTTTTTAGTTTCAGAGACGGAGCTCAACTACGTGTTGTGCGGGGGCCGTGGCCCGCCTAGCCCACGCTTACGCTTTTATTTAAGCACATGATGAGCCTAGTTGATATCTTTTTTTTCTTTCTGAAAATGGCTAGCCTAGTTCTTTTTTTTTGGAGAACACCAAAACCGAGGCCTACTTGCTTTTCTCAGCCCTGCTGGGCAGCAAATCTTTCAAGACGAGGAGGGAGGGATGTAAACTAGTAAGAAATGGGCTTCCCCAGAAAATGTGCTATAAGTTGTAAGAAATGGGTTGTAAATTTTTAAACCAAAGCCAACCGGCAATTACATTAAAATATCTTTTTTGGATTTCTCTACTCCCTGCTCTTATAAAAACCAAAGCCAACTGGCAATTACATTAAAAGGTCGTCTTTTCTCTCACAAGATAAACTACTCATACTCATACAAATGCATCTTTATGTTTCGTGCAACGCACAGGCATCTTGCTAGTTAAGATTTTAAATTTCATTCATTTTTTGTGGAGAATTGTTTTTTGAATTTATTTTGATATAATTTTTTAAAAAAATAACGCGACTCGAAATTTCGTGATTAAAAGAGTTTGGACCCCACCGAAATACGAAAAATTTCATTGAATGTTTTAGCAGTGCCCAGAATATATGGTCTGTAATGCTAATAAAAAGAATATGGGCTTCAAATATCCTTAAGAATTAGCAAATGGGCTATAAATTATTGAAAATAATGGCTAATGGGTTGTATGTTGTTTTCCACAGATTTGGAGGCTGACTTCTGGGCCTACTAGGTTGACGATGACGATGTCCTAATTTTTTTGATGCGTACGCAAGGCTTTGTCAACTTAGTCAACACAGAGTAGTGACTGTTGGATGTCCATCCAACGGTCATCGTGCTTATTCAATCTCTGATCTTCCTACTCCAGCCGCCCAAACCAGCGCCGGCGGGACTGCCTGCTCCCTCCTCCCGTGGCTAGCTGTGCTGCCGCCAGGCCATCCCTCTACCCACCCGCACATCCTATTATTTTCCGGTGATGTTAGCCTCACCTTGCAGCCGACCAGTTAGCGCTTGTACACCCCTCAGCGTGGGCATCCGCTGCGGTGGCTTCGCCGGTTCCGGGTCGTTCCCTTCCTAGGCCTCGTCCTCGTCCACCACATTTGTGCTCTCGGCGCGGCGAGGTCAACATGGTCAACAAACAACAGCCGTCGGAAGAGGCTGATAGTAGCGGTCCACACAAGGAAATGCCTCCTTATTACGCGCAAAATAATGATTCCGCCACCTGACAGCTGGGACCCACCGGAAGGGCCTCTGTATTTCTTAAAAAAATATTCCCCTCGCTGTCAGCTCGGACCCACCAGCTATATCTTCGCACACAAGGAAGTGCCCACTTATTACGCACAAAAAAATGAATACTCCCCCTGCTAGCTGGGACCCACCATTTTGGGAGGCTGACTTGTGGGCCTACTAAGATAACGAGGACGGAGGGCTTTGTCAACTTAGTCAATATGAACGATTCTAGCTCTAGTGATCGTACGATGTCCATCCAACGGTCGTAGTGCTTCTTCAACCTCTGGTCTTCTTGCTCCAGCCGCCCAAACAAGCGTTGGCTATGCCGCCGGCTCCTGCCTCCCGTGTCTGGCTGTGCTGCCACCGCTGGCCATGCCATCCCTCTATACTCACCCACACCTAATGTTATTCTCTCGCGACGGCAGCCTCACACCGCAGCTGAAGCAGTCAACCCACATACTCTCCTCCGCGTGGGCATCCACTGCCGCGTCTTCCCCAGCTCCGCATCGTCCCCTTCCTAGGCCTCACCGTCGTCCACCGCCTTGTTGCTCTCGGCACGGCGTGGTCAACGTGGTCAACGAACGACTTCGATCGGAAGAGAACTGTAAGTGGAGAGGCTGACAGCTGGGTCCATGGCCGCAGCAAGGAAGTGTCTCCTTATTACGCAGAAAATAATGATTCCTCCACCTGACAGTAGGGACCCACCGGACGGGCCACCGTATTTCACAAAAAAACGTTTCCCCCCTGACTGCTCGGACCCACCAGCTAAATCTTCGCACGCAAGTAAGTGCCTGACAGTCGGGACCCACCCAGTTGAAGCGTATGTAGCGTTGTCATTCTAGTCGCGAACGTGTACGTACATACAATCGGTCTGTCTGCAGACTGCAGCGATGAACCGTGGCCATAGTAGCATGTACACGTACGTACAGTGGCCAGGGTGCAAGAAAGTAAATACGGCCATGTACGTACATACGGGCGGGGTCTCGAACGCCTACTCGCGCATACGTACGGCCAGGGCTCGTGTACATGGTTGTGGCTGGGTCGGAATGGAGAAACTGCATCGTCGTCGTGTTCATGGGGAGGCAACGGAATGCATCGCGTTCATCGGGAGGCAACGGAACGCGTGCTGTTCATCGGGAGCCAACCGGCTTGGACGGAACAGCCGATGGAAACGAGGCCTGGCGTACCGCAGAACAGAGGAAACGGCTTTGTGTTCGAGCGGCCACAGTGGAAACAGGATCCTGTTCATCGGGAGGGGTCTGGCGTACTGCAAAACGGAGGAAACGGACCTCCTACAATCGAAACAGGGTCCTGTTGATCGGAAGGGGTGTGGCATACCGCAAAACGGAGGAAACAGACTTGTTTTGGAGCTCTACATTCGAAACGGGGGTCCTATTCATCGGGAGGCGTGTGGCGTACCGCAAAACGGGATTCCACGGGTACTGTTCATATCCATGGTCGACTGCCTCTATGGGCTACTGTTCATCCACCGTCGACTGCCACCACGGGCTATTGTTCATCCATCGTCGACCTCCTCCAGCCTCCACCTACGACTATTCATCCACGGGCTCCTGTTCATCCAGCCTCCACCGCGCGCTCCTCCACCGGCTACTGTTCAACCCGCCCTCTCCACGGGGTCCTATTCAACCACCCCTCCACGGGCTACTGTTCATCCAGCCCTCCACCGGCTACTGTTGAACCATCCCTCCACCGGCTACTATTCAACCAGCCCTCCACGGGGTCCTATTCATCCAGCCCTCCACGGGGTCTTGTTCATCCACCGGCTTGATCGATCGGGGTCCTGTTCATCCAGCGGCAACGGCCTCTACTACCACGGGGTCCTGTTCATCCAACCCCCCACCGGGAACTGTTCATCCAAACCCCCCAACAACGCTCACTGTTCATCAAGAGGCAGCATCGATCGGCTTCAGTTAGCAGTAGTAGCGAAGGAATCACTCGGATTCAGTTAATAGCAAGGGATCGATCGATCGCTCGGGTTCAGTAACGTGTAGCCTGCAGCGCAATCGCTCGGGTTCAGTTAGAGCGCAACTGTAACATCCCAAATTTTCAATTTGGAATGTTATACATAGGTCGTTCATGCATATCATATTTTTACTGCATTTTGTTTCTCGATCCTCGAAATTCTAAGCAACTCAAGGACCCACGGGGAGAGTTGGGGATTTCATGTTTCTCATATTTGAATTTTATCAAATATTGAAACAAGGATCATTTTGCTTTTAATGATTTTCTCTCTGAAAATATTTCATATCAAAAAAAATATGAGAGGAGATAATATGACTTCTCCAAAATAAATGAAATATGGAGGAAAAATATTAAAATCAAATAAATGATTTTTATTTGGTTTTTACTGCAATTTTATTTGAATTAGGAAAAATACTCGTTTTTCAGAATTGCATTAGAGGCCCAAATAAATGTTCACTTTGTCCTGCATATTTTTAGAGGACGGCGAAAATTTATTTTGGGATTTTTGGAGTCCGTTTAGTATTTCCTTTCTTCGTTTTTCTGCGCATCGGAATATTATTTTTAAAAAAAGAAGGTTACCGCCTTATCGGGCCGTGTCCGACCTGGACTTCGACCCGGCCAGACATATAAGCCGCCCCCGCGACCCCCCTGCAGCCCGTCCCGCCGACGCAGCACACCTGCGCCCCAAACCCTAGCCGTCAGCCCTGCCCGCCTCGATCTGCGTCCCCGCCGCCGCTGCCGCTTGCCGCTTGCCGCCGCCACCCGCCGAAGCCCCGCCGCCGCCGGAGTAGCCGCCGCCGTAGCCGCCGCAGTCGTCACGAACGCCGAGGTAGCCACCGGTTTAAAAAAACGATCGGTTTTATTTTGAAAATTAGATTTGTTTTTTAGATTAGATCGGTTCGGTTTTTCCGTCGGTTTATTTATTTTGCGGACGTTCGTCCGCGCGTTCGTTTTAACGAACGCCGTTCATCCGTTAGCCGCAGACAGCGAACGTTCGTTCGTTGGCCTGTTTGTTAGTTTTTCTTTTTCCAGGGTTTTCCGCAATTATTTTCGATCGCAATTTCTGCCCTCATTTTCGTTTTAGTTTATCTTTTCGCTCGTTTATCGGAATCAGGCGATTCAAGCGCCTAGATCTTCATCTCGAAGCCCTCTTTCTGTTTAACCAACCTGAACAAGATTTTGATACTGTAAAACTTGACTTTAGTCTAGATTAGTAATCGGATCTTGTTTCTTTCGTAGTTTGAGTTTCGTTGCTCCGTTTGATTTAATTCTTTTTGCAAACCGGAGTTCTTCAGTTGAACTTTCTGGTTAGATCTTCTTATTTGAGATTTACCCGTGCATCTTTGATTGATTGCTTATGTATGCTATTGTTTGTTTGCGATAGAATTCCCGGAGTGCGAAGCATGCTACTAGGAGTCGCTAGGTTTTGCAGATCGTCAGCAAGGCAAGTAACACATTGATCATACCTTTTCCATACCCAGTTTTTATGCATTAGATACAACCTTCACACATTGCATGAGTAGGATCTCTTAACATGTGGGTTTGGGAAGTAGTTGCTGAGGTAGAACCTATTACCTATTTATTTTCAAACCCTTTGGAGTTACTTCTACGTTATGCTTATATTGCTATGCTATGCTCGTAGACGTGGATTTGGTTTGAGTGTATCCATGACTGATGTGAGTTGTTAATTAATGGTTCAACTTAAGGTGGCAACTTTACTACACATCTGGGTGGATTGCTTGTGGGCACCTGGAGAATCCAGTGTTGTCCTAGGATATCCCGGAGTACCCGCGTGATCATCCTACAGTCTGTCATCCAGGCTCAAAGGGATCATAAGATTATTCATGCTAGAAACTTCCGTGTGCAGCCACAAGCCATTATGGGCTCTCGCATAGTTGAGTATGTTGTGTGACCTCTTTCAGTGGTGGGCTAGCAGATGTAGAGGGAAAGTAGGTGTAACTGTCCACCCAGAGTAAAGAGTTAATGCTTCTGAAAGACCGTGTCTTGGTCATCCGTTTCTCGAACACCAGGTAGTGCGAGAAATCCAACGAAGGAGATCGAGTCTTGTGGGGAAAAGTGCGCAAACCTCTGCAGAGTGTATAAACTAATCATGGTTAGCCGTGTCCCCGGTTATGGACAATTTTGAGTATCTGGTACTTGAGTTATTGATTTGATCTCATCACTCTAAATTAATTTGTTGGGTTAAATGATTACTTTAATTGGGATTGAGTTGGAGGAACCTTCTCAATGATGTTTCAACCACCATGATAGTTAAATAAAATTTATTCCTTTGTTGTAGGGAAAATTTGGCTTTTCGCAAAAACAATATAACCATAGAGCCTCCACCAGCCATATATGCATGTAGTGATAGCATTTATCTGTTCATTGCTCTCTAGTGTTATATTGCCAGCATATTCCATGTGCTGACCCGTTTTCGAGCTGCAATGTATCATGTTGCAGACTTTTCAGACGAGGAGTAAGGTGCGCTAGGTCATTTGTCATGCACTCAGCTATGTCGTTGGAGTTGATGGACTCGCTTTATCTTCCAAGCCTTCCGTTGTTATCTTATTCAGATGGCCTTAAGCCATATTTATTGTAATAAGTTCTCTTTGGAGACATTCGATGTAATAAGTGTGTGATTGCGACTTTGTTATAAATCCTTCGAGTAATGTGTGTGTTAGCATTACTGATTCGGGGATGACACTGAAGCACAGAGACTTGACCGTCTGAGGTCGGGTCGCTACAAGATGGTATCAGAGCACACGCTGAATGTAGGACACGACCACTAAGAAAATCCATAGGTCACTCTTCTCTACTCATTTCTGACTCCTCCCCATTTTCTACTCTTTAGGATGGCGGACTCAAGGAACAAGTTTGCACAACCGGATGAAGACACACACTTTGGACGACACTTGAAGGAAGTCACTAGATACCTGAACATCAGAATACCAAGCTTCACCGGGACCTACACCGCCACTTTACCAGAAGAGGGGCGATGGATGATTCGAGTTCAAGTTCCAGGAAGGACATTCACGCCAGTTACGGAGCCCATAGAATTTTCCTTTGATGCACCAACCTGGAGTCTAGGAAAGAGCATGGCAGCCCACATCGCCATGGGGCGCATCGGCGAAGTTTACCACAAGGATCTCAAGGATACTATCTACTAGATATGTGGGTGCCGAGATGAGCAATGGGACATAGTCAGCACCAGGAGGGACAGATCCATTGCAGCATTCATCCAGGACCTAAACCAGCACATTCAACGCCGGGAGAACCAGATGTGCGCAAGCATGATAGATTTGAAGAAGGCGATGAACAGGATCACAAATCTAGAAGAGGAGCTCAAGTCTATACGCGATGGATATGAGGAGGAAATGACGATACTTGTGGAGATGAATGACGACCTGACGAGGAAGCTAGGAGTTTTCATGGGAGACCCCACACCAGGAAGAGAAGACGACGAGCCCAAGGAGACGACACCGACTCCGACCCTGACGATGGTGATGATGACTATGAAGACGAAGCTGGAGCGGATATCATGGAGTCTTCCACCGATCAAAATTTCTAGTAGACCACCATATGATTAGTAGTATTCCCCCAGGTATATAGAATAGTTCGAGCACTGTAACGATAGTCAGATCGATTGTATGCCCTTGCTTGATTGATTGAGTGATATGATATGATTGTGTTTGTCTCATGTGCATATGGGTAGTGCTTTCTCCTTAGACCTCATTCTATTCTAATCTCTCCCCTCTAAACCCATCAGATGCCTCCGAGACGTGACCCCGGATTTGCCTTCCCACCAGAGCTCACTCAGTTGATCCAGCATCAGAATACACTAATACAGTTGCTAGTTTAGAACCAAGGCAACAACAACAACAAAATCCCTCCGCCACCACCACCAGTTGACAACTTAGCCCGCTTTCTGAGGTTGCAACCGCCGGTGTTTTCCAGTAGCACCGAGCCCATAGTTGCGGATGATTGGTTACGCAAGATTGGAAGGGAGTTGACCACCGCAGGTTGCACTGATGCTGAGAAGGTGTGTTTTGCCGCACATCAATTGGATGGACCAGCAGCATCATGGTGGGAGAATTACACAGCCACTTTCCCCATAGCCAATATCACTTGGGATCAGTTTCAGCAAGCATTCCGCACAGCCCATGTCTCAACTGGAGCTATGAGCATGAAGAAGCATGACTTTCGCAACTTGCGCCAAGGGAATCGTACTGTGGCTTAGTACATAGATGAGTTCAGTAAGCTATCCCGTTATGCCCCTGATGATGTGGCCATAGATGCCGCGAAGCAGGAGAAGTTTATGGAAGGGATGAATGATGAGATGAGCATGCAGCTGTGGCAACATCTAACAACTACCAGGAGTTGGTAGATAAGGCTCTTATGATTGAAGGGAAGCAGCAGCAGATTGAGAGCCGCAAGAGGAAGTATGGACAAGGAAGGTACAACTCAGGAACTCAAGAAGCCTCGTTTCACCCCGAACTCGGGAGGATTGACCCATAACCATGGAGGCCATACTCACAATGGAGGGAGTTCCCATAACCACAATGGCCCCAAGAATGGCAATGGGAATGGAGCATGCAACAATCAGAACCGCTCCACTCCAGCCACACCCGCCAAGAAGGACCTAAGTCACATTACTTGTTTCAAGTGCGGGAAGACTGGACACTATGCCACTGAGTGCCCTGAAGCGAAGAATGGGAATGGCAATGTAAGCTCTGGGAAGAAGCCCAACCCTATCAATAGGGGACAAGTGAACCACGTGAACATGGAGGAGGTTGAAGAGTAGCCTGATGTAGTTATTGGTAAGTTTTTGGTTAAGTCATTTACTGCAATAGTTCTTTTTGATATTGGTGCATCGCATTCATACATATCAAGGGGATTCGTGGATAAGTATAATTGCCCACTAAAGTACTTAGGACACCTATGTTAGTAAGCTCACCAGGAGCGGAGTATATGGCAAGTCAAGGATGTTTTTAGATGCCATTGACCATTGGAAGCCATGTTTTCCCTCAGACCTGATTATTTTGGAGTCACAAGGATTGGATGTAATACTTGGCATGGATTGGCTATCGATGTATGGAGGAAACATCGATTGCGCCAGTAAGTCGATTTTACTCACTACCCCGGAGGGGAAAAGGATCAAGTATGTATCCCGGCATGCGCCGAGGACGACCCCAGTAAATTCTCTCACGGGAGTTCTTCAGGAGGAAGTGCCTGTTGTGAAGGATTACCCAGATGTATTTCCAGAGGAGTTACCAGGCATGCCGCTAGATCGCGACATCGAGTTTTTGATAGAGCTATTGCCAGGCACCGGACCGATATCAAAGAGACCATACCGGATGCCCGCAAATGATCTGGAGGAGATTAAGAAGCAGATTAAGGAGTTGTTGGAGAAAGGTTGCATTCGACGAAGTTCATCACCATGGGGAGCCCCAGTGCTCTTGGTTGAGAAGAAGGATGGATCGTTAAGGATGGTTGTTGACTATCGTGCGTTGAATGAAGTAACAATCAAGAACAAGTACCCACTGCCGATGATCAATGATTGACACATCTCCAACGTATCTATAATTTTTGATTGCTCCATGCTATTATATTATCTATTTTGGATGTTAATGGGCTTTATTTTACACTTTTATATCATTTTTGGGACTAACCTACTAACCGGAGGCCCAACCCAAATTGCTATTTTTCCTATTTTAGGGTTTCGAAGAAAAGGAATATCAAACGGAGTCCAAACAAAATGAAACCTTCAGGAATGTGATTTTCTCAACAAAAGTGATCCAGGAGACTTGGAGTGGCCGTCAAGAAACAAGGGAGGAAGGCACGAGGCAGGGGGCACACCTACCCCCCTGGGCGCGCCCTCCACCCTCGTGGGCCCTCCGTTGCTCCATCGACGTACTTCTTCCTCCTATATATATCCATGTACCCCCCCCCAAACATTCAGGAGCACCACGAAAACCTAATTCCACCGTCGCAGCCTTTTGTACTCGAGAGATCTCATCTCGGGGCCTTTTATGGAGCTCCGCCGGAGGGGGCATTGATCACGGAGGGCCTCTACATCAACTCCATGGCCTCCCGGTGATGTGTGAGTAGTTTGCTTCAGACCTACGAGTCCATAGTTATTAGCTAGATGGCTTCTTCTCTCTCTTTGAATCTCAATACAAAGTTCTCCTCGATCTTCTTGGAGATCTATTCGATGTAATCTTCTTTTGTGGTGTGTTTGTCGAGATCCGATGAATTGTGGGCTTATGATCCAGATTATCTATGAACAATATTTGATTCTCCTCTGAATTCTTTTATGTATAATTGGTTTATCTTTGCAAGTCTCTTCGAATTATTAGTTTGGTTTGGCCTACTAGATTGATCTTTCTTGCAATGGGAGAATTGCTTAGCTTTGGGTTCAATCTTGTGGTGCTCGATCCCAGTGACAGAAAGGGAACCGACAGGTATTGTATTGTTGCCATCGAGGATAAAAAGATGGGGTTTATATCATATTTCAGGAGTTTATCCCTCTACATCATGTCATCTTCCTTAAAGCATTACTCTGTTCTTATGAACTTAATACTCTAGATGCATGCTGGATAGCGGTCGATGTTTGGAGTAATAGTAGTAGATGCAGAATCGTTTCTGTCTACTTGTCTCGGACGTGATGCCTATATACATGATCATACCTAGATATTCTCATAACTATGCTCAATTCTATCAATTGCTCGACAATAATTCGTTTACCCACCATAATACTTATGCTCTTGAGAGAAGCCACTAGTGAAACCTATTGGCCCCCGGGTCTATCTTTCATCATATTAATCTTCCAATAATTAGTTATTTTCTTTGCTGTTTATTTTACTTTGCATCTTTATTTCTCTTTATCATAAAAATACCAAAAATATTATCTTATCATATCTATCAGATCTCACTCTCGTAAGTGGCCGAAAAGGGCTTGACAACCCCTTTATCGCGTTGGTTGCGAGGTTCTTATTTGTTTGTGTAGGTGTGTGGGACTTGAGCGTGATCTCCTACTGGATTGATACCTTGGTTCTCAAAAACTGAGGGAAATACTTATGCTACTTTGATGCATCACCCTTTCCTATTTAAGGGAAAACCAACGCAGTGCTCAAGAGGTAGCAAGAAGGATTTCTGGCGCCGTTGCCGGGGAGATTCGCGCCAAGTCAAGTCAAGATTTGACTCCCACAACGAGTCATTTCTGGTGCCATTACCAAGTCAAAATATACCAAGTACCCATCACAAACTCTTATCCCTCGCATTACATTATTTGTCATTTGCCTCTCATTTTCATCTCCCCCACTTCACCCTTGCCGTTTTATTTGCCTTCTCTCTCCGTCCTCCTTCTCCTTCCCTATTTGCCTCTTTTTGCCCGTTTCTTGTTTGCTTGTGTGTTGGATTGCTTGCTTGTCACGATGGCTCAAGATAATACTAAATTTTGTGCCTTTGCCAATACCAACAACAATGATTTTCTTAGCACTCTGATTGCTCCTCTTACCGATGCTGAATTTTGTGAAATTAATGCTGCTTTGTTGAATCTTGTCATGAAAGATCAATTCACCGGCCTTCCTAGTGAAGATGCCGCTACCCATCTAAACAACTTTGTTGATTTGTGTGATATGCAAAAGAAGAAAGATGTGAATAATGATATTGTTAAATTGAAGCTATTTCCGTTTTCGCTTAGAGATCGTGCTAAAGCTTGGTTTTCGTCTTTGTCTAAAAATAGTATCAATTCATGGAATAAGTGCAAAGATGCTTTTAACTCTAAGTATTTTCCTCCCGCTAAGATCATCTCTCTTAGAAACGATATTATGAACTTTAAGAAACTTGATCATGAACATGTTGCACAATCTTGGGAGAGGATGAAATTAATGATACGTAATTGCCCTACACATGGTTTGAATCTTTGGATGATTATACAAAACTTTTATGCCGAATTGAATTTTGCTTCTAGAAATCTTTTAGATTCGGCCGCGGGAGGCACTTTTCTAGAAGTCACTTTAGGAGAAGCTACTAAACTCCTAGATAATATTATGGTTAATTATTCTCAATGGCACACCGAAAGATCTACTAATAAAAAAGTGCATGCAATTGAAGAGATTAATGTTTTGAGTGGAAAGATGGATGAACTTATGAAATTGTTTACTAATAAGAGTGCTCCTAATGATCCTAATGATATGCCTTTGTCTACTTTGATTGAGAATAATAATGAATCTATGGATGTGAATTTTGTTGGTAGGAACAATTATGGTAACAATGCGTATAGAGGTAATTTTAATTCTAGGTCGTTTCCTAGTAATTCCTCTAATAATTATGGTAATTCCTACAACAATTCCTATGAAAATTATAATAAGATGCCCTCTGATTTTGAATCTAATATTAAAGAATTTATTACTTCGCAAAAGAGTTTCAATGCTTTGATTGAAGAAAAATTGATTAAGATTGATGAGTTGGCTAGGAACGTTGATAGAATTCCTCTTGATGTTGATTCTTTGAAACTTAGATCTATTCCACCTAAGCATGATATTAATGAGTCTCTCAAAGTCATGAGAATTTCCATTGATGGATGCAAAGAAAGAACCGCTAGGATGCGTGCTAAGAAAGATTGCTTTATAAAAGCATGTTCTTCTAGTTTTCATGAAAATAAGGATGAAGATCTAAAAGTTATTGATGTGTCTCCTATTAAATCTTTGTTTTGCAATATGAATCTTGATAATGACGGGGCTGAAGATGAGCCACCTTTACCTAGAAAGCGTTCCAAAAATTCAGAGTCTCTCGATCTTGATGCTAAAATTGTTAAAAGTGGGATTGAAGAGGTCAAAACCTTAAATATTAATGGACCCACTATTTTGGATTTCAAGGAATTTAATTATGATAATTGCTCTTTGATAGATTGTATTCCTTGTTGCAATCCGTGTTAAATTCTCCTCATGCTTATAGTCAAAATAAAGCTTTTACTAAACATATCGTTGTTGCTTTAATGCAATCTTATGAAGAAAAACTTGAGTTGGAAGTTTCTATCCCTGGAAAACTTTATGATGAGTGGGAACCTACAATAAAAATTAAAATTAAAGATCATGAGTGCTATACTTTGTGTGATTTGGATGCTAGTGTTTCCACGATTCCAAAAACTTTGTGTGATTTGCTAGGTTTCCGTGATTTTGATGATTGTTCTTTAAACTTGCACCTTGCGGATTCCACTATTAAGAAACCTATGGGAAGAATTAATGATGTTCTTATTGTTGCAAATAGGAGTATTTGTCACACGCAATTGACAAAAAACCAAAAGTGTAGCAGCAACAACGTTCAACTCATTAGTAGTTCTCACATGCCTTTGCTTTTGCAAACCAATTGCCTGCAAAAAAATAGTTATCCAGAATTAGAACAGAACCCTCAATGTTTCAGTAGTTGACAGAGAACTTCATCGTCAGTGTTCCAGTCTAACTATCTGCACTATCCGCTGACTAAAAAGGGGTTAGAAGAAAATTAATGCAAAGTCAATTCTCTAAGTCAGGACATGACAGCTTGGCAAGGAACTTCCTTGAACAGGAGGTTGTGGCGGACCAGTAAATCAAGCAACACCATGAGCTGTAAATAGACTGGGGCAGGCCATTGACGATGTTAACTCTCCCATTGAGGGTCTTGGACATTCCTTTTCGATACAAAAAATTATTACTAACTTGACCAGTGACGACGTTGACACTGAAATTAGGCTCCTTCATGCTCTTGTCTTCTGTTTAGATAGCAGATATAATTTATAAGCTCGCCTGATGAGCATAGTTATACTCCGATCGATGTCCATTATGTCCATAGGTTGTACATGAGAGGATTATGCTTCCCAACCAATCTCCATGAGTCATCCATAGGTTGTACGTGAGAAGAGCCGAGATTGCATCCCTGGAGAGCACAACACTATCCAAGCACACATACAAAACAAACTGAACCCAAAACCAATGTTAATGTTTATTCAGAGTATAAACCTGCAAGAAAAGGATTAGAACAAAATATTGTGTGAAATGAACCTGATAAAGATGAGGACAACGGTTTTGAGTCAATAAGCTCCTTTAGCATAGCGGATCCATGCCCCAACTTGGTCTTGAGAGAGACATGGGTTAGCTCTCCATGGGGTTGGAAGTAGCAGGAGGGAGAGACATGCCGCAAGATTGTTTGAGGTTGTATTTTAACAGGAAGAGGAATAGACAGTGGAGAAGCAGTGATCTCTTTCGGGTCTCGAAGAAGTACAGGGCGTCAAGGCAATCAACAATAGTGTGCAATCTTTCCGATAATACTGCCGCTTAATGATGTTGTATCTTTTTCCTAGCCTACTTTTGTTTTTACTCTTATTGTCTAATTCTGCACATACCATTTATTAGTTCTGTTCTGTGAGCATGATAATAATTGGCAAAAGGGCAGCAGGTCCTGGACCACATATATAACAATTAAGTGAGTCAATTACCATAACTTAGACAAAACTGTACGTTTGATATGCAGCACTCCCAGCTACACTTTGATAGAAAAATATATGTGAAAATGATTTAGCGGATCTGGCAGACAAACTGAAGCAATGTACAACACATAGTTTCAGAACATGTGACCCTCCCAATAATAGTACACTGGATTTTGTCGAGCATAATAGATCGCTAGTTCACTACCTCTTGAGGAAAGGAGCGTATACACAATATTATTAGTTGAGGGTCTCTCCCACGTAATAATTTAATAAATCTGTTACCATGATTTTTTAAAACAAATTTATTTCAAGATAAAAGAAAACTATTTGACAGCTTGCATGGAAGTTATATTTACCTCAGACTATGAGTATCTTCAATCAAACATTTATGTATATACTGACTAAAAAAGTAGTATATTGATTCCATATATTGCCTTACAAAAAATGTTGTATATGCTACATCACAAAAACGGTATACTTACTTCAATACAAATATATGTTATATACCCTTTTGATTTGATTTCGTAGGCTACATACTGCCATGCACAAAGATCAGTGTGCATACTACATGGTTATAGATGTAAAGGGCAGCCCGCTGCATGTAGCTCCTGCTTGAGCAAGGTCCATGGAAGGGTTCGACCACTTTGGGTCTTTTGTATATACTTGAAATTAGTACCTTATATACTACTTTTGATGGTAGCACATACCACAATGAAGATAAAAAATGACTTCGGCTATTCAAATCAGTTAAAAAATGTGGTATCAAGTCCATGGGCAAAATGTGGTATATATTCCATTATCACAAAGTCAGTATATGTAATATCACAAATATATTGTTCTGGTATATACTGATTATTGACACCATACTCCGTTCAAGGCTCCCCATGTTCACGGCAATAAGAAGTAAAAGGGCCGTATATTTTAAGAGTCGGCCAGATAAGCTAACATTTTAGGTACCTTTCTATATACTACATAGATACATTCTCTTGAAACGTGCATGCATATGAGCATATCTGAAAAGGCGCAAATGTCATGTTTGGTTTAGCACACACAGTTTAGTAGTGCACCATAAGGAAAATCACAAACGTGTCTAGAACTGAAAGTAAATATAAGAAGCAGCATGACGATATTGTTGGAGTCTTGAAGATTATTAATCCAAGTACTATAGAAAACAAATCTCACTGAAGTTATGTGGCAGTCTTAGCTGTAGTTGAAGGCATAAAACTGATTGAGCAAACTATCAAATACATGCAAATCCATATGGCTGATGGCATGAGTTCCACAGGAGCCTGAAACCCTGACTGGCGTTGATGATGAACATCCAGCCCATCCAGCACAGGGTCTGCATCAACAGTTAAAATCATTAGCCTGATTGGTAAGAAGAAAAAGTTCTTCAAACAACACTAATCCTATGGCGCACACACCAGATTATCTAATTTCCTTATTAGAAATTCCATCAAGTCTATTCAACATTGCTTAGGCTCAAATTTCAGATTAGTAAACATCAAATGTTATGTAATGTCAAGCAGCTTTGAAGCTGCACTAATGATGACATCCTAAAGTGGTCCTCAAAAATCAGGAGTGGACATCTACACTCATAGTCATAGGTGCGGTAGTATTTCTCCAGTGAGTTAACCCGCCTTTGCCAAAAGATGCTAATTATCCATGTGACCATGTCTCTGCAGAATAAACACATGAAGCATCAATGTTGAGTGATAAATACTTGGGACAGGGAATGAATTGCTCCTTCTTGTGGGAATTAACACATACATTTTCTTGGCAAACAAAGCTCAAGTTCTGCATATTAAACTGTAGTACACTGGGCAAAAAACAACAACAATGCATTTGGTATTAGGTAATTTAAAATATGGTAAGGTTCAATAGGTAAAAGCAGAACTCTAGTACTTCACACCAAGCTTCACCATTCATCACCGAAAATCCACAGAACTATATCGTAGTAAGCTAAACAGCAATTGAGCCCATGAACCATTTTTTAAAACTAACTAAACCACCAATTACAACAAAATTGTATTGTACTCTGCCAAATTCAATCCAATCGAGCACTCTCAACTATTAGTCCTAACTGAAGCACCTGTTAATAAAGTAACTAAACCATCATGATTGGAAAAAACAAAAGTATCTAAATCACCATTGCAGAGCCAAAGGATAGTAGTATTGAGCCAGTTCCTCGGCAACCCAAGTTCGTGTGTGAGAGGAGATTGTACCTACTAACATGGCAATCAAGTGGCACTCCACCTAGCACACCCACGAATCCATTCCACCCAAGTTCCATGAGAGAACTTCAGAGAAGAAATTTATCTTGCCGGGCAGCCACTTAGAACACGGCAGAATTTGCTATGCGGAGCGCGATCTTCTCCTGCTACTTCGGCGCCTCGGCGGTCCATCGTTTGAAGGGGCACAATAGGACACCATTGCTGTCGTTTATAAGCATGGCCGCAGGATAGTAGAGTATCGTGTGTTATAGTAACTACGGACACGACGTTCGATGGGAGAGGAACGGGAGATGGGCACAGATCGACGACAGTACACAGTACGCCTCACCCACGTTCCCTCGACCAGCCGCGTCGCTACCACGCAATCGGAAGCAGGCGCCGCCGCATGCTGGTCCAAGAGAGAGGACCGAGGAGAGAGATGGTTCACACTGGCGGTGGAGACGGCGGTGGGATGCAACGGATTGTGGATGCGGTGGGCAGCGGTGGCGGATGGGGCAGGAAGCAACACAATGGTTGGGGCACAGGGCGGCGCCGCGATCCATGGCAGCTGATGTACGGGATGGTGGGGGTCAGGAGAATAGGGATAAGGGAAGAAGGCTTCTGTTTTTCTGAAAAAAGGACCGTGGGCCTTTAGAGTGTTTTTTACTGAATTAAGCATATAATTAATCAAAAGTCAGATATGTCGATTAATCTACACCGTAATAATTTGGTCCCACCAGATTAACGGTCCGTAAAATCTAATTAACGTCGGCATTTTTAGGAAGTCCAGAATTGGTATAGATAGATAGATAGATAGATAGATAGATAGATAGATCTTCGCTTTTATGCCTAGCAAGGGGCGTTAAACGATAGCGCTTGTTGGGAGACAGTCCAATTTTATTTTTATTCCTTGCTTTTTGCTCCTGTTTAGTAATAAATAATTTATCTAGCCTCTGTTTTGGTTGTGTTTTTTATGTTTAATTAGTGTTTGTGCCAAGTAGAACCGTTGGGAAGACTTGGAGAAAGTCTTCTTGATCTTGCTGTAAAAAACAGAAACTTTAACGCTCACGAGAATTGCTGCCATTTTTATTTGAAAAGTGCTATTTAGTTAATTCTTTTAGCAGATGATTAATACAAAAATTCCTCACGTCCAGCAATTTATTTTAGAATTTTTGGGGTTCCATAACTTGCATTAGCTACAGATTACTACGGAGTGTTCTGTTTTTGACATATTCTATTTTTCTTGTGTTGTTTGCTTATTTTGATGAATCTATGGCTAGTAAAAAAGTTTATAAACCATAGAGAAGTTGAAATACAGTAGGTTTAACATCAATATAAATAAATAATGAGTTCATTACAGTACCTTGAAGTGATGTTTTGTTTTCTTTCGCTAACGGAGCTCACAAGATTTTCTATTTTGAATTTTGTGTTGTGACACTACAAAAAAATACACTTCCGTGATGATACGTGTTTGTCACAGTAGGTCGCGTTTTCTGTCATGCATGTACATCCATGACGATTTTATGACAGAATCAAGATAGTCATACCTATGCTGTCGTAGAAGTGTTCCATGACATTACCAAAATTATCATCACGGAAGTGTCCACTTTCATGACGATAAATCGCGGGTCACAGAAGTGCTTTCATCAAGGGTAACCGACACGTGGCATCCACCGTAACGGAACGCCGTTAAGCTATCGGGTCGGGTTTTGAATCCGATAACCCGTTAACAGCCCCGACTAATGGGGATTTTCCACGTGTAAAATCATCATTGGCTGGAGGAAACATGTGTCGGCTCATCGCTGGGACAGATGTCATCCACTCATTAGACAGAAGGCACCTATGATACGTCGACACATGGCACGGCCCAACAGAGGCCCATTCCTATGAAAAGGCCGGCCCGTTTGACTTGGTCAAAAGGTGGTGGGCCGGCCCATGGAAAGCATGTTAACGGCATGTTCGCATATAGCCCATTTACAGCCCGCTAACCCAAGGCCCGTTACGCCCTATTCGAATTAGGCCTAGTAGCGTCATCTGGGCCATCCAATATGATTCCAGTCCGTTTTCACTTCTGGCCCATGTATGTCCCATGACGTCTTTCGGCCCATATGAGGCCCTATGTAACTCTTGGCCTATTAACGGCCCGTGGTGAAACTGGCCCGTAATGAACAGTGTATCACTTTACACTCATTAACGGCCCGTGGTGAAACTGACCCGTAAAGAACAGTGTATCACTTTATACCCATTAACGGCCCGTTATTCCGTTGGGCTATTTCCAGCCCATGTTATCTTTCGGCCTTCTCAGAGCCCATTTATTCTTGGGCTATTTTTCAGCATTCGTTTACTTACGGCCCGTTACTGTCATTTTCTGCTTGTGGGCCAAATTCAGCCCGTGGTTACAGTCGGCCCGTTTGTGATCCATTAATACGTTGGGCCGTTTTCATAGCGTCATCAAATACGGCCTATTAACGATGGCCTTTTATGGTCGGCTCATGAACGGACGATTCCAACTCGAGCCCTTTTACGGCCAGAATACGGTCTGTTTGGCCCATGTTTGGCCAATCGATCATACGGCCCGTATAAGGCCCATTGATAATACAGCCCATAGAAGGCCCATTGTTTCTACGGCCTGTAGAAGGCCCATTGTTTCTACGACCCGTAGAAGGCCCACTGTTTCTACGGCCCGTAAAAGGCCCACTGTTTCTACGGCCCGTAGAAGGCCCACTGTTTCTACGGCCCGTAGGAGGCCCAGTGTCACTACAGTAAATATTAGCCCATGGTTATTGTGTCCTAGTTTTAAAAAATAGGTTATTGCAGCCACTAGCAAACCGCAGAAAAAGAACTGCACTGACTACAAGCAAACAAATAAACAAGACAACAAGGAAATAAATAAGCAAGCAACTTACACTAGGCTATCACGGCTATTACACATATTACATCCAATGGGTATCAAAGTTCGCCACCAGTGCAAATATAGGGAACACAGCAGCATATAAACGCCGCAGCAAAACAAGTCCAAAACTAAAACCACTTCAGAAGAGCTCAAGAAACAATATCCTGGGTACCCATAATGCTGGCAAGATGCTTAGCAAGCTTATTAACTTTCTCTAGTTCGGCGCTTAAGTCCTCCAGCGCTTGCTGTTGCACCGGAAAGTATGCATTTGAATTCTGCAGGGACTTCCTCAGTCCTTCGGCTTCCTGTCGCATAACATCTGATCGATGTCTTTCAACTTGAAGTTGAGACTCAAGAAGCCGAACTGATTCAGGCAACGAGTTCGAAGAGCTGGTGCCAGCAGTGGTAGCCAGTAACTTGAACACTACATCAAGACAGGACTTTGGGGTTGTCTCAGTGTCTTCAATATAGTTTTTATCAGCTTTCTTGGAGACCAACAGGGATGTCTCACTATCTTGAACCTTATCTACATTACTTCCTTTACCATTGCATAACAGGGTACTCTTCTCCAATATTTTATCCGCGTTCTAAAAGAGAAACAAACAAACACATCTCAGGTTTACAATGTAGTATATGAAACTCATTTTGGTAAATCAGTTCAGTAGTAAGGTGGACAGGATAACAACATGAAACAAACATATATCTATGTAGTATGGTCACTGTATGGTCTATATCATTCTAGTTTATGTTGCCAAGTCAAGATAGATACAGTTCGAATCATATCTATTTAAGACAAAGCAGCATAGACAGAATATAAGTGTGGGAAACTACACAGCAATAACAACACTTGTAATGTGCATGGCATGAGAACATAACTGTTTATTCAATTGAAACTGAAATCAACATAGAGCAAGTTACAACAGCAAACGGCCAAACACGTTGAAGAAACAGGTTTAAAACATACCTGTTGCGCCATTGGAGTTTCAATTGCATCCTTCAAATTTGAAATTAGTTGGTATCAGTAAATACAGTGATGCAAGAGAAAAGTAGTATGAACCATAGCTATGGAACCTGACCTGAGAACAATTCTTCTTCTGCTTTAAGCGTTGACTTCGGGTTCGGAGTGGTGGTCCACATGATTTGGGCATTGCAGTTGCCTTACTAACTGCTCGTGTTTGGGTGCTCTGTGGTGGAGACGCTGTTGTGTCAACGGGAATTAGGTGTCTATCTGCTGGGGTTGGGGTTAGAAGGGGTGTAGCTGGTTGAAAGTGCAACTATCCCTAGGTGGTTTTGGTAATTCATAACAACATATAGCTCATTGAGCTAATGCTATTCCAAGATGACTATTTCAGGAAAGCTCAATGATTGGCATGGCATGGATGTGGAAGTGGAACCCTCAAAATGCTAAGGACAAAGGATTGGCTCAAGCTCAAAAGCTCAAGACTCTTCATTTTATATTTTAGTGATCCAAGATCACATTGAGTCTTTAGGAAAAGCCAATACTATCAAGGAGGGATGAGGTGTTGCTTAATGAGCCTCTTGCTTCATGTGCTTAGTGATATGCTCCAAAACCCTCAACTACTTTCCCATATCCACATATGACCTAAACCCTAAGCCAAACTCGGTCCTACCGATTCTTTCTATCCGGCGCCACCGAGTTTCACTTGTCATAAGCCACTGCCAAACCCTAGCAATTCGGTTCTACCGATAGGGATCTCGGTCTCACCGAGATGGGATTGCAAACTCTCTGTTTCCCTTTCATAACTTTTCGGTCTCACCGAAAGAGCGAATCGGTCCCACCGAGATTGCAATGTAAACTCTTTGTTTCCCTTTTGTAACTTTTCGGTCGCCGAAAGAGCAAATCGGTCCCACCGAGTTTACCTGACCAACTCTCTGGTTAGCTTATTACCAAATTCGGTCTCACCGAGTTTGTGTAATCGGTCTCACCGAGATTACGTTATGCCCAAACCCTAACCATATCGGTCCTACCGAGTTGCATGTCAGTCCCACCGAAAATCTCTAACGGTCACTAGGTTTACCTTTTCGGTCCGACCGAGTTTGTTGATTCGGTCCCACCGAGATTGAAAAACTGTGTGTAACGGTTGGATTTTGTGTGGAGGCTATATATACCCCTCCACCTCCTCTTCATTCATGGAGAGAGCCATCAGAACACATACACAATTCCAACTCATATGTTCTGAGAGAGAACCACCTACTCATGTGTTGAGACCAAGATATTCCATTCCTACCATATGAATCTTGATCTCTAGCCTTCCCCAAGTTGCTTTCCACTCAAATCTTCTTTCCACAAAATCCAAATCCTATGAGAGAGAGTTGAGTGTTGGGGAGACTATCATTTGAAGCACAAGAGCAAGGAGTTCATCATCAACACACCATTTGTTACTTCTTGGAGAGTGGTGTCTCCTAGATTGGCTAGGTGTCACTTGGGAGCCTCCGACAAGATTGTGGAGTTGAACCAAGGAGTTTTTAAGGGCAAGGAGATCGCCTACTTCGTGAAGATCTACCGCTAGTGAGGCAGGTCCTTCGTGGGCGATGGCCATGGTGGGATAGACAAGGTTGCTTCTTCGTGGACCCTTCGTGGGTGGTTTCTTCTTCGTGGACCCTTCGTGGGTGGATCCCTCCGCGGACTCGCGCAACCATTACCCTTCGTGGGTGGAGCCCTCCGTGGACTCGCGCAACCGTTACCCTTCATGGGTTCAAGTCTCCATCAACGTGGATGTAGGATAGCACCACCTATCCGAACCACGGGAAAAACATCCGTGTCTCCAATTGCGTTTGAATTCTCCAAACCCTTCCCTTTACATTCTTGCAAGTTGCATGCTTTACTTTCCGCTGCCAATATACTCTTTGCATGCTTGCTTGAATTGTGTGATGATTGCTTGACTTGTCCTACAATAGCTAAAATCTGCCAAGAACTAAAATTGGGAAAAGGTTAAGTTTTTATTTGGTCAAGTAGTCTAATCACCCCCCCTCTAGACATACTTTCGATCCTACAAGTGGTATCAGAGCTTTGGTCTCCATTTGCTTTGATCTCCATAGCTTTTGGTGGTCATAGCCTTGGTTTCACAACCTAGGAGAGTATGGCGTCTAGCGAGGGAAATTATCACCGTAGAGGTCCTTACTTTGATGGTACTAATTTTTCTAGTTGGAAGCATAAAATGAAAATGAATATTCTTGGACATAACCCCGCCGTTTGGGCTATTGTGTGTGTTGGTCTGCAAGGTGACTTCTTTGATGGGAAAGAACCAAACCGTGAAGCTACCGCGGATGAGTTAAAGATGTTGCAATATAATGCTCAAGCTTGTGATATTCTCTTCAACGGATTGTGCCCCGAAGAATTCAACAAAATCAGCCGTCTTGAGAATGCAAAGGAAATTTGGGACACTTTGATTGATATGCACAAAGGTACCGACTCCGTCAAGGAATCCAAGTTGGATGTGCTTCAAAGTCAACTTGACAAGTTCAAAATGAAGGATGGTGAAGGTGTCGCTGAAATGTACTCTAGGCTTGCTCTCATCACAAATGAGATTGCCGGCTTAGGAAGTGAAGAGATGACCGATAGATTCATCATCAAGAAGATTCTAAGAGCCTTGGATGGAAAATATGATACCGTGTGCACATTGATCCAAATGATGCCCAATTACAAAGATCTCAAGCCAACAGAGGTGATTGGAAGAATTGTTGCTCATGAGATGTCACTTAAGGATAAAGAGGAACTTCACAACAAATCAAGTGGTGCCTACAAAGCCTCATGTGAAGCCCCTACATCATCAAGTGAGAAACAAAACTTCAATGAAGAATTGAGCTTAATGGTGAAGAACTTCAACAAGTTCTAAAAGAGTAGAAGCAAAGATAGAAGCTTCAAGTCAAGGTCCTACAATGACAAAAGATCTTCTAGTCGAGAGCGAAACTGCTACAGTTGTGGAAGACCCGGACACTATTCCAATGATTGTACGGCTCCCTACAAGAGAAGAGAAGATTCTCCAAAAAGAAGAAGCAAAGAATCACCACCAAGAGAGAGAAGGAGTAGAGATGATCGTTATGAACGAAGATACTCACGGAGAAGCAAGGATTCGGAAAGGAAGGAAAAATCATCAAGGAGCTACACAAAACGAAGACATCAAGCTCATGTTGGTGAACGGGTATCCGGCTCTGACTCCGACAGCCACTCCGAGAGAAGTTATCACTCTGACTCCGAAGATACTCAAGATGAAGGTGTTGCCGGTCTAGCACTTGTGTCAACCAACTCCTACGACATATTTGACTCACCAAATGAAGGAATTGGAAGATGCTTCATGGCCAAAGGTCCTAAGGTAACACACCCCGAGTATGTTGATTTCAATAGTGATGAAGATGACTTGTTAGGTGATGATTTGCTTGTTGACAACTCTAGTGATGAATACTATGATGAAACATCAATTAATCATGCTAATCAAGATAAAACGAATGACAATGATAAGGAGAAGATTGAGGCTCTAACTAAAGAACTAAACACTCTTAAGTTAGCTCATGAAACTATCTTTGAAGATCATCAAGAACTTTTAAGAACTCATGAGAAATTACGCTTTGAAAAGATCAATCTTGAGCAAGAGCATGAGTTCTTAAAAGCAATCAATGATGATCTCCGCAAGAAAAGTTCTTCTTACATTGCCAAGAGTTTACTCTTATCCACTTACATGCCTCAAGTCAAGTCTAGTAACAAGAACAAGAAAGATTCTTCCTCTAGCAGTAACAATGATCATGCTAAATCCAATATTGTTGCTTCTAGTAGTTCTCTTGATTCCACTAATGATTCTCTTAGCCAAGTTACACTTGAGCAAGAAAATAGCTTATTGAAGGGAATTATAGAGAAAGGAGTGTACAAAAGCCTTGCCGGGAGTAAGCAATTCGAGGAAATTGTGCGCAAGCAAGGAATGCACCGGAAGAATCAAGGTGTTGGTTTTGAACGAAAGTTCAATGCCAATGGAGTTGAGTGGGAAGAATATCAATACCCCAAGACAAAGTTTGTTCCTCAACAAGAGAAGTATGATACTTCTTTCAAGGGGACACAAGCTCAAGATGATCTTCCACCACAAGACTACAAGCAAAAAGGCAAGGACAAGCTTCAAGAGGAAATTGATGCATTTGAAGAAGCTCCTAAGACCTTAGTCAAGTGGATTCCCAAGACTACTTCAAGTTCCACTTCATCAAGTACGACTACAACTCCAAGGATTCCCATCAAGATGGTGTGGATCCAAAAGAAGAAGAACTAGAGAGTTCTTGAGGGTGACTCCGCCAACATACTTCACTCTTATCATTTTGGCAAGAACAAGTGCAATCAAATTCCACATCTTGCACTAGTTCAAGGAGTCACAAACCCTCTTGTTGGTAAGACAAGGGACAAGGTAACCTAAAAGTTTTCATGGACATCATCTTGTGTGTGCATCACTCTATGTCTATGGATATCCTTGTTTGTTCCTTGTGGGACTAACCCATGTAGGTATTGAAAGTGCAATTCACTCAAATGGATAGCTCCAAGTGATCTACATCAACATTGAGCATCCACATCTTCAACATCTACATGAAGTCATCATCGACAAAACCCGAGGTTAGTTCATCCCTCTAAGGGGGATATCACATCTAGGGGGAGCTTTACTCTAAGACTTGAGCTAAAGCAACTCTAAAGATGTGAACACAACAATGCTTTATGTAAAAGTGGTAACCCCACTTGAGCTTAAACGATGAGTATGACCTATGATCAAGTGTTCTCACTTGACTCCTAAGTCAATATACTCATATATAGATGACCTTGTCATCGCAAATTGCTTGATAGATGCTAGAATTGGTTGTGCATGCCTTGTCACATATTTCATTTGCCATCTTATTGTGTGAGCATGCCGGTTGCATATTTTACTCATTCGAGGACATCCACTTGTTGTTTTGATTGTTTGGTTTTATTTCCTTTTGCCAAGTGGATGGACAAGAATGCCTAAGAACCTCCTCTATCTATCTATGCTTTTCTCGTCTCAAACTCTATTCATGCTACATCACAAAATTTGATCAAGTCAGATTCGAACCACTCTGTGTGAGGAGCGCTCGGAGTCCCCGATTCGTCATAGACTTAAACTTCCAAAACCTCTTTATGATTCTCGGTCTGACCAATACCCTACTTTCGGTCCTACCAAGATCATTAAGTTGATCTAGGTTTTCGATCTCAGTGCAACCGATTTGAACCATTCGGTCACACCGAGTTGCAACAACTGTATACAGTTTTGCATCTCGGTGCCACCGAGTTGTTCCACTCGGTCACACCGACAGGGTCGGGCTATATATAGTCACGGGCAAAAATTTGGAAATTTCTCCGAACCCCTTCGCCCGCGCGATAGCCTGCTCTGCCAACTTGGTCTCCGGATCGTCTCCTCGCCGCCAGCCGCCTCCAGTCGCTGGTCTCCGTCGCCGTCAACGGAAATTCAACCCCGCCATTGCCGTCGTAGCGAGTCTCCGCCGAACTAGGGTATGGACTCGATCTTTGTGCTATTCCCCAATCCGATTCTTAGCACATTGCGATCATCATGATTCTTGCCACGTTTGTTAAACTTCTATCCAGTCAATGAACTCGTAGATTAGGTTTAATTCGAAAATTTTAGGGTTAGGTTTCCGCCGAAACCATCTCGGACCCACCGAGTTGAAAAACTCGGTCCCACCGATTTGGCTTATGCCATTGCACAAGTGAGACTCGGTCTGACCAAGAATTACTTATCGGTGTGACCGATTTTGGAACTCTGTGAAACCCTAGCAGTCTCGGTGCCACCGAACTGTGACTCGGTCTGACCGAGTTCACTAGTTTAGGTGCCAAAACTGCTTTGGTATCATCGAGTTTAGAAATCGGTAGATCCGAGATGCTTTCAGTGGGAAACTAAAACTAAGTTTTTGAATTATTCTTTTGCAAAAATCACTGCATTTTGTGATGCTTATCCACTCTATCTCATCTATAACCTATTCATAGGGTCAGCAGTCAGAGTTTGCATCATGTCAGACCAAAGTGATAGCCAGAACTTGTCAGAGCAGCAAGTGCAGATGAGTGAGGGCACTAGTCCCTCAAGTTCCTCAGATGATGGCAGCAGGAGCACCCCTAGCAATCTGCCTAAAGCTGCCACAAGACAGAGAATGAGCCATCATCTGCCCAAGCACAAGCCAAGAAGGAGAAGGCGAGGAAGGAGAAAGCTGCCAAGATGCCTACTCAAGAGGAGGCATCTGAATATTTCCTGAAAACCAAACAAGAGCAGCTTGGTTACTTGATTGCATCCACCCTGCGGATTGAGCAAGGACTAGCCACCCTAACTCAGAACCAGGCAAGCTTAGAGAGGATCATGGAACAAAAGTTCTATGACTTGGATGTCAAAGTGACAGAGATTCAGACTGCAGTGGAGCAGCTCCAGGATGACATGCAGGAGAGGAGAGGCAAGACTACAACTAATGCCTTTGCCAGAGTGCCACGAGGTCCGAGGTCATCTGCAGTGCCAGTTGCTGACCCCAGAGCCACCATGTCTGCACCAGCTACAGCCTCAGTTCCACCAGCTCCAGCGTCCACTTCAGCCTCGACTCCGACCACGTCTACAGAAGGCTTCGTCCTTGGAGTGCTCCGGACTCCACCACCACCTGAAGATCAAGCCTGAGTGTCGACTTAGCACTATGCATTTTCTAGGAACTTTTTGGTAACTTGTTGCCAAAGGGGGAGAAAATGTATAGATCATAGGCTTCGAGAGAGAGTGTTGCTTTTATTCTCTCTTGTTTATTTGGTGGTTTTTCGAACTTTGTTTGCTTTTGTGTGAGATACTATGTCATTGCTCGTGAGACATTGATGATCATGTGTTTGATCATAAGCTACACTTAATGTTTGCTTAATATTATCATCTTATCTATCTTATGTGATCATTCACTATTCTTAGTGATGAGTGCATGTATTTCATTCTTATCATTTTAAGTGCTCCACCAAGATGTATGTGACATGGAAGAGCAAAATTTAAATATGCACAAATTTAGGGGGAGCTCTTACTTGTCATATACTTCTCAAAGCGACAATATATTTCATGCTTATTATCATTTGTCGAAGCTTTGATCTATATGTTGTCATCAATTACCAAAAAGGGGGAGATTGAAAGTGCAACTATCCCTAGGTGGTTTTGGTAATTCATAACAACATATAGCTCATTGAGCTAATGCTATTCCAAGATGACTATTTCAGGAAAGCTCAATGATTGGCATGGCATGGATGTGAAAGTGGAACCCTCAAAATGCTAAGGACAAAGGATTGGCTCAAGCTCAAAAGCTCAAGACTCTTCATTTTATATTTTAGTGATCCAAGATCACATTGAGTCTTTAGGAAAAGCCAATACTATCAAGGAGGGATGAGGTGTTGCTTAATGAGCCTCTTGCTTCATGTGCTTAGTGATATGCTCCAAAACCCTCAACTACTTTCCCATATCCACATATGACCTAAACCCTAAGCCAAACTCGGTCCTACCGATTCTTTCTATCCAGTGCCACCGAGTTTCACTTGTCATAAGCCACTGCCAAACCCTAGCAATTCGGTTCTACCGATAGGGATCTCGGTCTCACCGAGATGGGATTGCAAACTCTCCGTTTCCCTTTCGTAACTTTTCGGTCTCACCGAAAGAGCGAATCGGTCCCACCGAGATTGCAATGTAAACTCTTTGTTTCCCTTTTGTAACTTTTCGGTCTCACCGAAAGAGCAAATTGGTCCCACCGAGTTTACCTGACCAACTCTCTGGTTAGCTTATTACCAAACTCGGTCTCACCGAGTTTGTGTAATCGGTCTCACCGAGATTACGTTATGCCCAAACCCTAACCATATCGGTCCTACCGAGTTGCATGTCAGTCCCACCGAAAATCTCTAACGGTCACTAGGTTTACCTTTTCGGTCCGACCGAGTTTGTTGATTCGGTCCCACCGAGATTGAAAAACTGTGTGTAACGGTTGGATTTTGTGTGGAGGCTATATATACCCCTCCACCTCCTCTTCATTCGTGGAGAGAGCCATCAGAACACATACACAATTCCAACTCATATGTTCTGAGAGAGAACCACCTACTCATGTGTTGAGACCAAGATATTCCATTCCTACCATATGAATCTTGATCTCTAGCCTTCCCCAAGTTGCTTTCCACTCAAATCTTCTTTCCACAAAATCCAAATCCTATGAGAGAGAGTTGAGTGTTGGGGAGACTATCATTTGAAGCACAAGAGCAAGGAGTTCATTACCTACACACCATTTGTTACTTCTTGGAGAGTGGTGTCTCCTAGATTGGCTAGGTGTCACTTGGGAGCCTCCGACAAGATTGTGGAGTTGAACCAAGGAGTTTGTAAGGGCAAGGAGATCGCCTACTTCGTGAAGATCTACCGCTAGTGAGGCAAGTCCTTCGTGGGCGATGGCCATGGTGGGATAGACAAGGTTGCTTCTTCGTGGACCCTTCGTGGGTGGTTGCTTCTTCGTGGACCCTTCGTGGGTGGAGCCCTCCGTGGACTCGCGCAACCGTTACCCTTCGTGGGTTGAAGTCTCCATCAACGTGGATGTAGGATAGCACCACCTATCCGAACCACGGGAAAAACATCCGTGTCTCCAATTGCGTTTGAATTCTCCAAACCCTTCCCTTTACATTCTTGCAAGTTGCATGCTTTACTTTCCGCTGCCAATATACTCTTTGCATGCTTGCTTGAATTGTGTGATGATTGCTTGACTTGTCCTACAATAGCTAAAATCTGCCAAGAACTAAAATTGGGAAAAGGTTAAGTTTTTATTTGGTCAAGTAGTCTAATCACCCCCCTCTAGACATACTTTCGATCCTACATTGGTTCTCTGTCCAACTGGGTAGGGGTACAATCTGCATGAGTGTGGGTTATGTGTGGTGGGGCTGGTTCTTGGGCAAGTACAACCGTGGTTCTATCTGCATTGACAGGTAGCAAGATCTTTTTTGAAGACCGTGTTTTTACTCCCACAGATACGGCCATCACTCCCTCCAATTGAAATGGCTGATAAACAAGAAAAGTAATTGAATGTACAGACATTGTAAGATAGACAAGTGCAATGGATAGTAGGGAAGAAAACAGGGCATGAAATAATTCACATTTATGTTGTCTAAGCAAAAAGAATAGCAGGACATAATTTCACATATATGATGGCTAATTAACAGGATAGCATGACACAATTTCACATATATGATGGCTAACTAAACAGGATAAATGACATACTTCAAAATATGATGACTATGTAAATAGGATGACATGATATAACTATACGATGTGTCTATTAAAGTGGTTGGCATGCAATAAATCACAAACATGTCGTCGATGGAAACATGATGGCATGATATAATTCACGGATAGAATGACATAATTTAAAATATGATGACTATGTAAACAGGATGAGATGATATAACTATATTATGTCTTTAGAAAATGGGTTGGCATGCCATAATTCAGATACATGCTATCTATGTAAACATCATGCCATGACATAATTCAAATATATGATTTATATACTAAGGAAGTGAGCCGAGGGCAATCGCATATATGATGTGTCAACTAAGGAGATGGCATTCAATATTGTGTATATGATGTAAAAAAACTAAGCATTGCAATACAACATATGCATTATATGAGTAATATAACCCTGCCAAGTTTGAGCATACACCTCAGGGGGATAATAGGACTAGTCATCTGCCTCTGAATCCTCCTCTGAAGAGCTATCTGTAACCAGCAAGATATCTGCTTTAGCAGGTAGCATTGTCTGCTCTGAAGACCTTGTTTTCACTCCAGATTTCTCCATCAGCAATTCAAATGGCCGATGCACAGGAAGAGCAGTTGAATATACAAACATTGTCGACAAAAGCAATGAGAAATGCAAAAAAGGACGGCATGATATAATTCACATATATGACGCTTGCCTAAACAGCATGGCATTGCATAATTCACATACATAATGCCTTGGAACAAGATAACATTGCATAATTCACATATATAATGTCTTGCAACAAGATGGCATTGCATAATTCACATATATGGTAATTGGACACTAAACAGGTGGAATTCACACAAAGCATGTCTAAACTAAGCAAATGACATAGCAATGCAAGATACCATACGCACGATATAAGCAACATAACCATGCCAAGTTAGGGCATGCACCTCGGGGGGGGGATATGACTGGTCATCTGTCTCTGAATCCTCCTCTGAGGAGCTATCGGTAACTAGCAAGACATGCGCTTCGTCAGATAGCATTGTCTGCTCTGAAGACCTTGTTTCCACTCCAGGTTTTTCCATGACCGTGCCGAATGGCTGATGCACAGGAAGAGTAATTGAATGTACTAAAATTGTTGACAAATTTAACACGTAATAAAAAAATGATGGCATGCTATAATTCACATATAAGATGACTGGCTAACCAGGGTGGCATTGCAAAATTCACATATATGATGCCTGGCTAGACAAGATGGCATTGCATGATTCACATATACGATAAAGAAACTAAACAGATGGCATTGACACAAAGCATGTCTAAACTAAGCAGATGACATCTTTAATGTATACAGTAAGCAATGCAAGGCACCATATGCATGATATTACCAACATCAGTATGCCAAGTTAGAGCAAAAACCTCATGGGGTAAATAGGAGTGGTCTTCTCCTTCAGAATCTCCCTCAGAACAGTTATCTTCCTCTTGATTACGATCTGAAATGGGTGGAGGGGGGCTGCCTTTGCGCCCACCATGGAATTACGTCTGCATGAAATTTTATTGCCACGCAAGGCTCGTCTCTTTTGCTCTACATTATTAGTTCCATTGTGTACAATAACTGGCATGCATAGGAATAAAATATAGTGAGATTATGTAAGGAGTGCATGCACAAATCCAGAGTGATGGTAGCAAACTGTGGATAGACCCAAAACCAGTGATAGCAGGCAGATAATAGCTTTAGTTAAAAAATACAGATAATGGCTCCTTTAATGTTTGTTTGCACCCAACATGAAACTCATAGTAGACACCAGAGATTAACCAGATAGTAGGCAGATAGTACTGATTGCTGCCCCAATATGTACCCCACAACCATTTAAAAACTCAAGTTTCAGCATTAGTTTGGACCTGACTCGGAGTCTAATAGGTGAACACGACGATAATGTAGCATGTCATCATATTAAGCGACGCATAACGTAAGCAGACACGAAAGAGTGCGACCTCTCTTGCGGACCCGTGTAGTCCTCAAGGTCATCTGCTCAGTTGATGATGGTAATGCAGTTGTCGTGGCTGCCGGCGGCGGGGAAGAAGATCTGAGGCGGCGAAAGACAGTCTGGAGAGCGGATCCCTACTATGGTGAACCCTTCCGTCGTTGGAGCAGCTGAGCTGGGGTGGAACACAGCGCCGCAGGAGCAGGACAAACCACACAAGGTTTTCTTTGACACATATCTGTAACAGAAGTAATTGAGTAAGGGCTTGTTTGAATTTGAGGATTCTAACAATGCAGGGATAGGAAATAGACAGGAATAGGATAGGAATGCACGTGCAAAATAGAGAATTTAAAAACACAGGATTTCTGCCAATCTGGGTATTTGATTCACAACAATTGGAAGATCACAGGATGCAAAAAAGCATGGTGAGATTAAGTCAAACCACAAGAAAATGTACGGTTATAATGCTATTATGCTACTATCTCTTAGTCTTGTGCTTGATGAATAGGAATATGAAAAGGAGAAGTGGAAATTAGAATTCCTACGGTTTTTCTTTCAAGGAGACACTAAAAGAACAAATCCTACAGTTTTCCTTTGCTCCATTCCTTTGCACCACATTCATGAAAAGTAGTACCATAGAAAACTTTCCAATTCCGATGTTTTTCATTCACTTTTCCTTTCAAGCACTGGCGATTCTAGTAGGCAGGCTTGAGCAAGGAAAATCCTACACTAAAAAAATGTTTTTGTGTTACTTCTATTACTTTGGACCCAGGCCACTGCCATACTAGCTCAACTCCCAGGCCCATCGACAAATGCACAGCTCAAACGCGCAGAGATAAATAATGATGGCGTTCAAGAGAGTTCATCACGGATAGCTAAGTTGCCTGGTACCTCACTGCTTGTCATATAGTAGGATAAAATAATCGTATTTCCCGTTACTACGAGTGCTCAGTGGACAATATATATAACATGTAGAGTAAAAAAGAGATGCAACAAGTGTACAACCTATTTGGCGAAGCCATGTCGATCTCAGCGTGATTGGGTTGGCCGGCGAGGATGCTCTGGCTGACTTGGCTGTCGGAGGAGGGGAAGAAGATCTTAGGCGTCTGGAGATGGAGCCCGAGGTACTGCTCCACTGTGATGGAGGGTTTCGTTGTTGGAGCATCTCCGGTGAGTTGTACGACGCCGAGGCTGAAGCGGGACAAGAGAGACAATGAACAACGTTAACCTGAGTGGAATTCTAATAGCATCTCCAATACATGACGTAAAATACATAACCACAAAGTGCTAGATGTAAAATACATCAGCCACTCATCTTTGAACTTAACTGTCGAAACTAAATTTAACTGTCGAAACTGAATTTAACTGTCGAAACTGAACTTAACTGTCGAAACTGAACTTAACTGTCAAAACTGAATTTTGCTGTCGAAACTGAACGCACTAGCAAGGTGAGGCTACACGTCGGTCGACTGACTTTTTCATCTCTAGTCAGTCGATTTTGCAGCCGTTGGATACGAAATCAAGGGCCCGCGGTTCATCTTCAACCTCCACCCCCCTGAGCCGCCAGCCACCACCGGCCAAACAGCAGCCCCCCGCCGCCCGTGGCCGGCGGTGCGCCGCCCCGCCCGCCTCAAAAACACTCCCCACCGCCGGTCCGCCGCCCCGGCCATCCCTCTAGCCCCCCCTCCCCCCGTGCCGAGCTTTTTCTCGGCGATCCCCACGCCACCGCCCCGCCAACGCCCTGCCACCGCCGGCGACCACCGCCCCCATCCTGAACCCTAAGATAGATAGTGGGGTACCTCTCCGGTGAGCCCCCCTCCCCGCTGAGACTGGTTCTTCCTTCACCCCGGCGATCCCCCTCCCCGCTGCGACTGGTTCTTCCTTCACCCCGGCAAGCCCCCCCACCCCCTGAAAATCGACTGACCCAAAAGTCGATTCAGTCGACTGAAGTGTTGCTAAATCGGAGCAGCATTGCAAGCAAGAGCAAGAGCGAGAGCAGCAGCGCGAGCAAGAGCAATAGCAAGAGCAGACCAGGCAGGGGACCTAGAGCAAGAGCAGAGCAAGCGAGAGCTAAAGCGGCAGCAGCTCCTACTGATGTGGACGTCGCCGCCGAGGGAGTGACGCCGTGGAGGAAGTGGCCGGCGACGCCGCCGTGGATGGAGCCGCGCCGTGTCAGCTCGGGACCGAGCGCCGGCAGCACCATGAGATCGAATCAAGAAGAAAATGCGGCGATTAGTGTACAACCTCTTTGGTGGCGCCGATTAGGCCGCAGCTTCATCCGAGGAAACGGTGATGATGATGCTCTTCCGGTGGTGCAGGTGAAGACGGCGGTGTGGGAATGGAGGTGGCGCGAAAGACGAGGGGAACGTTGGTGCAACTACTTGGAGGTGGAGGACGGGGTGACTGAACGGGCGGGACGATGAGATCCATGACGGATCCTCATCCGGTACGGTGGATGAGGGACGTCGAGGTGTTGTTGTGGACGACGTCGTCGGGGAAGAGGCTCCGGCTGGGTGGCGGACGGAGCAGGGTGTGGGGTTTCGTCGCGGGTTTTTGCGGCCTCGGTGTACGAATGGGTGGGCGGATGGGATGGCAGTGGGGAACCATGGCTTAGAGACGCGCTTGTCTGAAATGTGGGGTAAGTTACGAAAGTACCCCCAACAATTTGAGGTGGTTCTTTCGGTTCAGGGGTACCATGGGCATTTCGCGTGTCGGGATTTCACAAGAGATGGGAGTTTTCGCACGCGTTGTAATTTCGGAATAGCAAGGCGCGGGTTGAGATGGAGGGAGTTGTCGGAGCACAACGAGACAAAGATATATCTTAAATATTTTGGGCTAACAAGGCGCGGGTTGAAGAGGTGGGATTTTCGCAGCATGATAGACACAGACGCTAGCTTGAATTTTCGGCATAACAAGGCGCGGCTTGAAATTTCGGAATAACAAGCTTAACGTGTACCCAAAAAAGACAATTTGCACCTCAACATGCACAACACACACACACACAAACACCATTGAGACTAGAGTAAGGTACACGTGCATTGCATGCATGAGATTTGGCAACAAAATAATGAATAAATACCACATTATAGCATGCAACTTTGAGTCATATATGCATGATGTAGATGTTCGTTTAATTCTTATAGTTCATTTCATTCAAAATCATCTAGTTTTTATAAGAAAGCTAATCTATTTTAAGATTCATGGAATTGCGTGTCATAAGACATAAAGTAAAAACAAATAATGGCAAATCATGTAGAAAAACATTTGGGCAATTCTGATACGGAAGATTCTAGAACAAATAAGAAGTGCTTGTGTTTTGATGTTTGTGCATTATGCTTAAGTTCAACCATGGAGTCTTCTAGATTATACATGTGGCGAAATCTGGTGGAATCTAGATGATATCCAACGGCCAGTAATGCTCAAATTTGCCATCTTTGGACCATCGGATTCGCCTCATCCAACGACCATCTTTCAAAGTTAAAGTTACCTGCACACAATATAAAAAATATAAACTATAATATATATAGGGGTATAGATATAGATATGTGATGCGAAAGCCACCCATCATTTCCAATTAGAATAGTGTGTACATACACGGATGCAACGTGGCCAAATGATGTCTGCCATCGGTATCTCAAATTCAAATCAGTCTAACCTTGTTCAATGTGTATACATTACAACATGCTCATTTCCAAACCACACCGTGCAGATCTCCGTTATATTCATGCATGCATGGGTTTCAAACATCAGGATCTCTTATTCAAATATTTGAATTCAACTTTACATTGATTATGACCTCACCTATTCTTTTACACCCACACAGTAGTCTTCTCTTTATAATTGTACCACTAACTTTCTCTCGTGCATGCATGCACACACACTACCAGTCGGCATTATCCATCGCACACATGCAATCTTTTTCTTCAGGTCGGTCTCCCATGAAGGCACACACCCACACACATCCCCCTATCCATCATATCGGGCATTCTTTATCTCTCACGCGTGCATGCGCAACGATCGATGTTCCTCTATGTATGTGTGTATATAGCTAGGTCTTTCATAGTTTTCCACACAAACCGATCAATCGATATATCCAGTGAGGTCTCACCCTCTTTCCCATGTCCACATCGATCAATCTATACCTCTCTATATAGGATTAACATATATAGCTAATACACCCACATTAATTATATATCCAACGTCCCCCTCTCATCATCCATGCCTTCCGCTTCATCTCTCAGACGCGTGCACAATGGCGAAGACAGGGGGCAGTAAGGGCCCTGCCCCCCTCCCCCCTAACATCACTATATATCGAGGCTAATATGAATGTGATCATTAGACAATTGTTCCTAAAAATGGTTTAAGTTCATGAATTGACCCTTCTCGTAAAGGATTAGCAATGCTTGGCCCCCTAGCTCATTTATTTTTCATGGCTCTGCCACTGCGTGCAACAGCGCATGTGTTCGCCCTCTCTCTCTAAATATCGATCTCGCACTTGTGCATTCCTTCATAGTCTCCCCCCACTCAGCCCCTCGCACCATCTTCTAGCCCCCCACCGGACTTTGCCACATGTACAATCGAGCTGACTCCATGGTTGAACTTAAGCATAATGCACAAACCTCAAAACAACAGTGGTTCTTTTTTGTTCTAGAATCTTCCGTATCATAACTACCCAAACTTTTTTTCTAGTTGAATTGCCATTATTTGTTTTTACTTTATGCTTTACAACGCACAATTCCATGAATCATAAAATAGATTAAGGGCTTCTTTGATTCAAAGGATTCTCAAAGGAATTTTGGAGGATTCTAATCATTAGGAATTTTTCCTATCTTGGTTGTTTGATTCGTAGGATTGTAAACTATAGGAATTTTTCCATATGATTCATTTGCACTAGATTTCATAGGGAACATCCCATCCACTCAAACCTCTTTGAAAGAATTCTGCGTTTTTTTCTATACACAATCAAACACTCGTACAATACTGTAGGATTCAAGACGACATTCCACTATAATCCCATGATTTTCCTATTCCCGCGTTCTTAGCTTTTTATAAAAACTAATTGATTTTGAATGAGATGAACTATAAGAATTAAACGAAGGGCTATATCAGGTATATATGACTCAGAGCTTACATGCTATAATGTGGTATTTATTCATAATTTGGTTGCAAAATCTGATGCGTGCAATGCACGTGTACCTTACTAGTACTTCGAGTATGTGAAAAACACGTAAATTAGAATACCAATGGCACGCTACACAATGTCTCTCTTACAGTTCATGAAGCCACGTGGCACATGTGGAGGCGTTGTCGCGACCTCCTTGCGTGGATTGATCACAGTGACGTGCTGCTGGTTCCAGAAGAATGTACTCGTCCTCCCTGAGCCATACTGGCGGTACATGCACGAAGCGAAGATGTGCACGCACGCCACGCACGCACTCATTCCCTCGCACGCACACGGGGGTACATGGGCGGACGCAATTCTGTACCAAGATCCACCCCATGTGATAATTTGACGCGTGTAAAGTCGTTCACTTCATTGATGGTCAATTAAGACAGCGCATGCAAATTGAGTGGACGTGAGGGCAGAAGAAAGACATTATTACTCCACTGCGCGCATGCGAGTAGTTAAATCGTGGGTTGCTAGTAGTACTTCCATTGGTCTCCTTCGTATTTTGTGCCAATTTTTGACAGTAACATAATATTTACGCATTTGAGCAGTGTAGTACTTGAAATTTATGTTCCGCTAAACTCATCAGGAGCCGTTTCGGGCCTCGAAACCAAAACAATCAATTAATCTTTACCTTGTTCCCATCATATTCGAAAGCTTGCGCACACCTACTAGTACGTACCAAACCTGAACGTGTTCCCACTATGCAGGTATTAGTACTAGTGCTAGTACTTAGGTTATAAAAAGGGGAACTACCTAACCGAAAATTACTCTACCTTTCCTCCTCATAAGTGCTTCCTCTTCGTCCGTCGTTGCCATGGCCGGTGAGCAGAGCTCTAGGTCGAGAACTACTCGTTACAAGGGAGCGGCAACCAAGGCTGCGGAAAAAAAGAGGGCTCGCCGCCACGCAGAGACCTTGAAAGATCTCTCACGGGCAGGCGATGGCTCCCAGGAGTGCCCTAGCCGCGGAGGCGAACATGCCGAGCCGGCAGAGCTGAAGTCGTTATCCCTCGACGGCATGCCTGATTAGCTCAATAAGCACCTCAATAAGCGGAAGGAGTTCATCCAAGGTGTCGGTGTCAAAACCGGCGGATCTCGGGTAGGGGGTCCCGAACTGTGCGTCTAGGCCGGATGGTAACAGGAGGCAAGGGACACGAAGTTTTACCCAGGTTCGGGCCCTCTCGATGGAGGTAAAACCCTACGTCCTGCTTGATTAATATTGATGATATGGGTAGTACAAGAGTAGATCTACCACGAGATCGGAGAGGCTAAACCCTAGAAGCTAGCCTATGGTATGATTGTTGTTGTGTATGTTGTCCTACGGACTAAAACCCTCCGGTTTATATAGACACCGGAGAGGGTTAGGGTTACACAAAGTCGGTTACAATGGTAGGAGATCTACATATCCGTATCGCCAAGCTTGCCTTCCACGCCAAGGAAAGTCCCTTCCGGACACGGGATGAAGTCTTCAATCTTGTATCTTCATAGTCCAGGAGTTCGGCTGAAGGTATAGTCCGGCCATCCGGACACCCCCTAATCCAGGACTCCCTCAGTAGCCCCTGAACCAGGCTTCAATGACGACGAGTCCGGCACGCAGATTGTCTTCGGCATTGCAAGGCGGGTTCCTCCTCCAAGTACTTTATAGAAGATTTTGAACACAAAGATAATATCCGGCTCTGCAAAATAAGTTTCCACATATTGCCATAGAGAGAATAATATTTACACAAATCTAATCTGCTGACATATTCTGTAGTGCGACACACCACGGCCAAGCCTTTATCCAAGTCGTTTTTTTATCCCACCTCAACACGTCATGTGAGGCGGTTTCCTTGGCACGTCTTGTTAAAGCAGAGATCGTGTCCCCTTATTCCGGGATTCTCATCAATATGGGCCTGGGTAACCCAACCGCTTCTAGGACTCCTAGATTATAGGCAAGTCCAAACGGACACGGAGAGGACGCTTGATATTCACCCTCTTTATAAAGGGACAAGGCTTTTATTTTTCCCTCCCGTGCTCAATCGAATCCTTCCCCCACCTCAAGCTCAAACGCCCAAAGTTCAGGTCAGGTGCTCCGAACCTTCAGTCATGTCCGGATCTAGCCTTCAAGGCCGATGGGTGCCTTCCTCCGTCACAGAAGAAGACATCAAAAAGTTGAGGGAGGCCAGATATCTGACCGCCGAGATTTTGCATCGGCTACCTCCCCGAGGGCAGGCCGTCCCCACCCCCGAACCCAACGAGAATGTCGTGTTCGTCTCCCACTTCCTCCGAGGTCTAGGCCTTGCTCTGGATCCTTTCGTCAGGGGTTTGATGTTTTATTACGGGCTAGACTTCCATGATCTAGCTCCGGACTCCTTTCTTCATATCATGACATTTATTGTCGTGTGTGAGGCCTTCCTCTGGGTTACCCCTCACTTTGGCCTATGGCTCAAGACCTTTGAAGTGAAGCCGAAGATGATTGAGGGGCAACATGCAGCGTGTGGAGGTGCCTCAATACACAAGATGACGGGAGCTCCGTGGCCCAAAGGTTCCATCCCAGAGGTGTCTGAATTGTGGCAATAGGAGTGGTTCTACATCACGGCTCCTAGAAGTGCCAAGTGGGCGGCCGCCCCTGTTTTCCGCTCGGGCCCTCCACCACAACTGATGTCATGGATCAGCAGAGGTCTGAGCTGGGGTCCAGCCAAGGACGTGCCTATACTGCAAAGCCGCATTCGAGATCTCTTCAATGGAGATTTCAGTTTCGTTGCGGTAATACAAGTTATGCTGGTTCGTCAAGTCCAGCTTTGCAAACGCCGGCCTCTTCGCCTGTGGGAGTTCAATCCCGAGGGACCGCGTGTCATTCAAAACTTTCTCGGCCTGACGCATGAGGAGATGTACAAGTCATTCTTCGGACCTCAGGTGGAGTGTCTGGAAATCACCGAGGACGTGGGCCTGAGTAGTAACCGTGCCGCCGAACAGGTAAGGCATCTTTCGGCCGAACATACTATCTCTCCTTTGTTACGAAGTTATTTCTGAGAGTTCTCTTTTTGACCAGGACTGGCTAACAAAGGCGAAGTTGATTCGGTGTTCGGCCCCCCTCCCTGAGGGTTTGGAAAATCTGGTATTGGAAAAGATGCTCCAGACCGCACCTTGCCCGGAGCCCTTGAAGGAAGATACTGTGGAGGATAATGCGGGCGGACGCGGGCCCCCAATGCTGCCCATTCTAACCGAGGGAGCGAGCGTTTCCATGAAGGAAGACGACCAGAAGAGGAAAAGGACTGCGCCCGGGGATTCGGAAGCCGAAGCTTCCAAACGGGAGAAGAAGTCTCCCACAGAAGGTCCTACCTTGGGGGGCACTGTTGCCGCACAAAGTCCGCGGGGGGATCAATTCTCCCGCGAGTCGTAAGTGACCCGAAATACTTTAATAGTACAGATATGCCATCTTTTTCTTCTGAGAAAATAACCACCGCGTATATTTTTGCAGTTCGGGCCTTAGCCCCTCCCAAATGAGCTCGTCTTTGGGGGATCTTCTTCCAGAGATGATGGAGAGCGAAACGCCTCCTCCGGACTCCTCCGCTCCGGAAGCGGGCGACCCTGAAGTGTCGTCGCGGTGGGCCTCTCCGAGTCCGGTGAGGCCAGAAGATAATCCCATTGACCCCCGAAGCTCCCAGTGTCCGGCTCCCAAAGAGAGCAGACAAAAGAGTCCGGCACCGTCTAGTGTGCGATCGAATGTTCTGAGGGAGTTGGTGGGGCGAGCGGCCATCTCAGATGAACACCGTGTGCTGATGAATACGGTGATGGAGAGAATATCGTCCGCCAAAAGCGGATTGCATGAAGCTTTTATGAGTCTACTGACAGGCTTTGAGGTACGTAAAAGAATGTATGATAGTCCTGCACATGCTAGGTGTGCCCTGTGTAGATAGTAGCCCCTGAGACTCTAGTTGTCGTCGGAAACGACAACAAACAGAGGATCATATTCCCAGGTAATAAGCACACTGCCTCTATGTGCAGGTGATGGAAGCTCCGGTGGCTAGCCGGACTAGCGAGTTTGCCCATTTAGAACGACAGTTGGATGCGGCAGACGCCGACATCGATCTTGTTAACAAAAGGCTTGACGAGGCACAGGGTAAGTGTCATTATCTGGTAAACGCCACATAGGAAGAGCAGCATGATGCCAGTATCTTTAATATGTTGTGACTGTAGATGGAGCTGCCACTGTTGAAGCCTTGCGGGCAGAACTTGCCCGAGCCAAGGAACAAGCGAGGTTGGGTAATGCAGCTGCTTTGAAGGCGGCCGAAGAATTGCAAGCCGAGAAGGCCGCGCATGGCGAGAGCCGAGACAAGATGGCCATAGAATTAAAAGCCGCCGCCGACCGTTGTCGGGTTCTTGAAAAGGAAAACCAAGCGAAGGCATCGGACCTTGAGAAGGCTGCTGCGACAAGAAAGGACCTCCGCTCTGCTATGAGGGCAAAGAAGGAGCTGCAGGAAGCCGGGGATATTGTAGCTAGGAAATCCTTTATGTTGCGGAGGAAGTTCGGAGATCCACGGTATGCCCCTCTGGATCGGCTGTGGAGTTCGGGGGATGTATATATGGATTTGGCGGCGAGCGTTGCCGATGCGGCCAAGTATTTCCAGGGTCAGACGGACCGTGAAGTAGACCAGCTATTTTGGAGACAATTCCATTCTCCCGAGCGTCCGCTTTCATTGACTGACCAATTAGCCGAATGGGCCGAACTAAATAGGTTGTTCGGACTCTCCATGAGGTCTGTTGTGGATCAGCTATGGTCGGAAAGGTCAAAACCGAACAGCTATTTCAGCTTGGTGCAGCAGTTCCTTGACGTGGTGCCACGCATTAATGCGATGAAGAGGTCGGCGTGCATAGAGGGCGCACGGATGGCCTTTGCCCGTGTTAAAGCATACTGGGCAGAGATGGATGCTACCACTATTGCAGCGCGGGATTCGGCCATAGGTCGAAGGGCTGCTGAGCACTACTTTGAAGAAGTTCTTGAGGGTGCTCATTTGATAGAGACCCAGTGCTCAAAAAATATTATGTTTGAGTGATATGTAATCTCATTGTAAGCGAAATGCTTTTATAAATTTTTATAAGGCTATTTTTATACTTTTGCCTGAAAGTAATATGATGCCTCCTGGGCGGCCGTTTATGTATACACGTGTATAACCTGAAAGATTGCAGCCGTTGGCTTCAACCCTCACGCATATAATGTGGAGGTGCTCGCAAAAACACGCGTTCACACTTAACCCAATGTTTTGGTCCTATTAAGGAGGTGATAGCGGAGCGACCGAGGCAACCGGACTATAATGCTTTAGCACTTTCACTTAGCCATAGGAGTTTGACAGTGGGGCTACTAAATAGCCCCTGGTGGCTCCGCACTTTCCCGATCCCGGGGTGCGTACATGCCTGGCCGGAAAACGGCCCTTCGTTAAGGCGGAGGAATTCTAATATTCCAACAGGTCATCGAGTGGTTGACCAGTCTCGCGCTATATCATGACAGTCAGTTTTCAGCTTTCTCTACTGAGGTGCTCGTCCGGATGAACCAGGGCACAATCGCAGTAGTTCTCCTGGTGCTACCTTAGCCGGTAAAGCAGAACGTAAGGCACCAAAACACAGGAGCCGGGCAAACCCAACATTTGACCAAAGACAATGATTCGGAGTTGATGCATATAAGGCCAAACTCGCGACGCCGAACACTCCCTAAGGTATTCGGTCTTAGTGGTATAAACCGGGCCTAAATAATGGCCTTTGTAAGAAGCCCCTTGTGTCCAGGTACGTGCATTGTTCTGGCGTGGCCACATGCCAAGACGTCAGCATCCTTCTCAACGGTGGATATGTATCAGCAAGAGACAATAAAAAAGGTTTACGCAGGGTCTTAATCTAAAAAGAATCCTTGGAGCGGGTCCCTGCTGCACGTCTGCGCCTGTGTCTCCGTTGTGCCGTATCCTGGACGAGTGTAGCAGATGATCGTCTATAAAAGACAGGAATTTAGGTGAAAAAGTTGTCGTGCAAAAAGATAGTTTTTTAAGGAAACCATGTATAATTCAAGATGAGGAGAAATTGCCACTTGTCTGCGCGCGTTGAGCCCCTTGTATTGACAAATAGGGGTGTGACCATTTATTCGGTATAAGTAGGGGCGCCGGACTCAATTAGTTGTGTCTGAGGTCTTGACGACCTATTGGATGCTTTCGCTGGTCCGGGCGCCTTTAGTGTGCGGCTGCCAAGGCAGCCTCACTCTCTTCGGCGTGCAGAGATCGCTTGATATTTCTGTGCACTGAAATGATGCCACGTGGACCGGGCATCTTGAGTGTGAGGGAGGCGTAGTGTGGTATTGCATTAAAGCGAGCGAAAGCTTCGCGTCCGAGCAGTGCTTGATAGCCACTTTGAAACAGAGCGATGTGGAAGGTTAAATGCTCGCGGCGGAAGTTATCGGGGGAGCCGAATATAACCTTTAGTAGGAGGGAGCCCGTACAGCGAGCCCCTGGGCCTGGCGTTACTCCTTTAAAGGTAGTATTGCTATGGCAAATTTGTGTTGGGTCTAACCACATCTCGCGGATTGTATCCTGATATATTAGGTTTAGGCTGCTGCCGCCGTCCATCAAGACTTGTGTGAAGTGATATCTGCCAATTACTGGGTCTAATACTAGGGCAGCCCATCCTGCATGTCGGATACTTGCTGAGTAATCGCGATGGTCGAAAGTGATCGGTTGAGACGACCAGTGGCAGGACTTCGCGGTGACAGGCACTTGGGTATATTTTTCCTGGGAGTGCCATGTTGTTTTTTCCCTTGATCACGTGTAACACGTTTACCGTTTTGACTTCTGGTGGAAACTTCTTTTGTTCCCCCGTGTCTTGCTTGGGAGGCTCGTCCTCGTATTCACTTGGTGTATCCTCCCCCTTGTGTACGGCGTTGAGCTTGCTGGACTGCTTGAAGACCCAACACTCTCTGTGGGTATGATTAGCAGGTTTACCAGGGGTACTGTGGATCTGACATACTTGGTCCAGAATTTTGTTGAGGCTAGACAGTTCATCCCTGGTGCCTTTAGGGGGCGGCTTTTGACCTGGCCGAGAGCTTTTCCGGCGTTTGTTATTGCTGTTGTGCCGTGATTTCCCGTTTCCATCTCTAACTTCGGATCTACTGGGGTCGCTGGTGATGCATCTAGCTAGCCAGCTGTCCTCACCCGCGCAAAGGCAGGTCATGAGGTTTGTTAATGCGGCCATTGTTCTCAGCTTATTTTGGCCGAGGTGTCTGGCGAGCCATTCGTCACGGACGCTATGCTTGAAAGCTGCCAAGGCTTCGGCGTCCGGACAGTCGACAATCTGGTTCTTTTTAGTAAGAAACCTGTTCCAAAGCTTTCGGGCTAACTCTCCGGGCTATTGAGTTATATGACTCAAATCGTCCGCGTCCGGAGGTCGGACATAAGTCCCTTGAAAATTTTCCCGAAAGGCGTCTTCGAGCTCTTCCCAACTTCCAATGCAGCTTTCGGGGAGGCCTTTGAGCCAGTGACGAGCTGGCCCTTTGAGCTTGAGGGGTAAGTACTTGATGGCGTGGAGATCATCTCCTTGAGCCATATGGATATGAAGGATATAGTCCTCAATCCAGACCCCAGGGTCTGTTGTTCCGTCGTATGCCTCTATGTTTACGGGCTTGAATCCCTCTGGAAATTCATGGTCCAGCACCTCATCGGTGAAACATAGGGGGTGTGCGGCACCCTTGTAGCTGGGTGTACCGCGTTGTTCGGATGTTTGTTGTGTTGCATTGTACACTGGGGCGCGCTTGCGTGGTCCATAGATGGATCTTGTTGCGCCGTCCTTTGGGTGCGAGCCCTCGCATGGGTCGCGTGTTGTATTGTGAGTGGCGTTATATGCCGCTCTGTGTTGATAGAGGGGTCATCTATCCGACCAGGTGGCTGCTTTGGTATTTGGTTGTGGGGGGTCTGAGGCCTCCTCATCGAATTCAGGTAGCAGCTTCCGCTTTGGGTAGCTCTTGGAGGGGCGATTGTCGCCGTACATCGCTGCTGTGTTGAGTATTTTACTCCATCTGATGTGGAGTGTGTCTTGCGCAGCCTTGAGCCTTTGCTTCTGCTTTTTCAGACTCCTCGCAGTGGCAACAAGCCTTTTACGGGCAGTCTGCTGCTCCGGGTGCCTGTCTGGCGTTATGTCGTCCGGACCATTATCCTTGATAGGATTTGTTTGTTCGGTTTGATTATCCGGATTGCCGTTGTACATATAGAGAGTGCTCGTCGCCAAATTATGCATATAGTACTATTAAAAAGGCTAGTCACAATAATGGTGTCCAGCACAACCCACCCCTCAAATAAAACTAAGAGGGTGCTTGGATACGTTTTAGTCCCATGACTAAAAGTAGTGGGACTGAAACATGCTAGCCTCACTCATGCTTGGATCCAAATACTAAAAAGGCTAAAATCAAGTTAATGAGCATTTATTATCCTCCAAACCCTCCAATCCAGAACTCGCCTGTGCTAAAAGAGAGGAGTTAAATGAGTAGAGAGAGGACTAATCCACATTTTAGTAGGGGTACCCCTGACTAAAAAAATTTAGTCTCAAGACTAGTTTTAGCCCCTCTTTAGTTAGGGGTGCTTGGAACTTTAGCCTCTTAAAGAGACTATTTTTAGTCAGAGTAAGATAAGTCCCTTGGATCCAAGCACCCTCTAAGCATCCTAAATTCTTTGACAAAACTAAGCACCCTGAAATTCTTTGAAAACTAAACTGCTGGCTATATGATGTTGGCCATATATATTGTACGTATATAATGTGAAGAAATGAGTGGTAGTACTATACCAACTAAAAGATGAAATGTAAGAAATACTAGTATGTACGTACTGAAGAGTTAAAGTAACGAGAAGAAACATAACATAGCTCTGCTAGGGGCTCAGCACAACACACCCCTCAAATTAAATTAAGCACACCTGAAATTAAACTTTGCAACTATTCCGGTTGACACTGCATTAGAACCACCATGAGCAACGACACTGCCACCTTACTCAGAGTCCTCGTCCACGTCCTCGACTTCGTCCTTGTCCCTCTTCCTCTTGGCCGATACTTCTTTGCTTGAACCGCACACTTGGCTGTTGCTCTTCATCCAACCCTTGTAGATATTGAAGCAAAGGTAGCCATCCATTGCAGTGTAGTGGATGTGGTCGATATCTAGTACATTCCGCTACCATGCATGACGATGAAACGTGTATGGAGGTTTCTCTAGTTTACCATACGAAGGATGAACCATGGATCCTACCAGGGTCAGCATTGAAGGCTGACGAGAGGACACCAGCCGATTCTTCTAGAGGTCGAAGGGGTTGCCTACAACGAGACCTATCCGACACAGGACATCCCTGACGTTCTTAAAGTCTACCGTAACGAATTTCACTGTTTTGTCCTTGAGGAAGTTCTTAAAATCCTGACACTCAACGTCGGCATGGCATATGTGGTAGACCAAGCAAACGTTATGTACGCAAACCTGGATCACAGCAGGCTTCTTCCTCTCTTCGTCCTTTAGATCCTTCTCTGGTCCCAGGACTGTGGTGTACTCAACATCTAGCCTAGCGACCCACTCATCATCTGAGTTTTCGAACATGCGTCTGAAGCGAGAAAGGCATCCTTTCACCGTCGCGGAAGAACGGGTGTAGATGACGTCGAACTCATCACCGGTGATGGTTCTAACCTTGTACTCACCGCCGATTGTGGAGATTTGGGACGCCATGGATTTGGGAGGAGGGTTAGGATTAGTGGAACTGCCGTAATGTGAATGGACGGGACGACTAGGAGCGAACCGCTGTAGTATTGAAGGATGTGCGGGGACGAGTAGGAGCGAACTGCCAGCGTGCGAACGGCAGGGTAGTGGCTTTTCCATTCTCCCATGATACGGGCTTCCGAGAGCCCTTGGATCTGAGATCGAATGGTTGCATGGCGTGATTCTAGACCTATGGGTGAATATCCTATCATGGAGGGTTGTTCTGCAAATTTTCAGCAACTTAGCATGCGACCGTTTGATCTCAGATCCAAGGGCTGCCAGCAGCCCGTATCATGGTCGCGCCTACCACGACCGTCGCGTCGCTCGCGCGGTCGCGCCCTAGGAGATTTAACACGCTGCGTTAGGCTATCTGATGTTGGCATGTCATACATAGTCATCCCTTAGTCACTCATACTACAACAAGGTTGGATATAAGGTTGGCTATAAGTGTATTTTTTTACTCCTCTCTATCTCTTTATTCGTAATGGAGGTGGTCAGGAATCGGGAGACTCATGTCGGTCGTAGCGCCGTAGTTAAAATGATAATGGGAAGTCAAATCATGGGGCCCCACCTGTCCAGCAGTAACTCGCTGTCAAATCACACAGCCCTTTGTTTGCAGCAGCCTACTCCCTCGTCTTCTCGCGTCTCTGTCGAACCGACTAGGCGGAACTGCCCCGCCGCCTACCACGCAGGAAAAGCCCCGCCCTCGACTTTTAAATAGTATACAGTATACTAATTTTGTATCCATGGATTGCGCCCGCGCCATGGAGCAAAGCGTCTAGAAAATGGTGGTACACATGTACGGAGTATACAGCACGCCCGTCGCGTTCGCGTCGCACCCCAGACGGTCGGTCGATCTGGCATGCTGCTCTCCGAATGGAACGCCCGTCATATTGCGTTTGCACACACATGTGGGACGGCAATTGAGAACCGACCATAGGCACACTCCCCGGCCCGCAAGTCGGGTGACTTAATAGAAGAGGGAGACGAGCAATAGTACTAGAGAAGTGTTGTACTACGTTGGTGCCTGGACGATCCCTGCAAGACACGGAAGATCAGTTCGTCCATGCATGTGACTAGACTCCAGCAGACATGCCTGGATTGGCTATCGTCTACATATCGTGCAGGTTGTGTTGTACATGGCTGTAGTTGTGGTGAGAAATCTAAAAAAGGTTTCTTGTCATCTCGCAAAATTAGGTGTCATGTGCTTCGGATCACTGCGAGGGTTAAACAGCGACAACTGAGTTGGGCTGGTCATTGGGGGCACATGCACGAATAGTGACTACTCGGCTGCCATCTAGGTCAAGCCGGCTATGTTAATTAGGACATCTATCGATGGACCCCTTTTCTACAAGTTTATCTTTAATTTGAGCTTTGTTCCTCGTCTAGTTTGTCCGTCGGGATTCATGTTGTCTCCTTTGGGCAGTGAGGTTATGATTTCTTGTCATGTGGCATTTTTTCGTGTTATATGTTATAATCCGGTGCTTCAGATCAAAATGACGACAACTGCGCCTCCGGGCCACGTGCATGAAGACTTCTTGACAGTCATTGACGAGGTCAAGCCAGCTCCGGTAGACAAAAGAAAACTAGTACTACTCCACTATATAGGCAGGAGCCTCCGTGCTTGCTTGCTAGTGTTGCTCTCTTCACACCGTCTCGGCCTCTCCAGATCTAAACACGACAGCGGTGGCCACACACTCTCTCTCTCTGCTCACCGCTGGTCACAGATCAAGCCGGATCCTCTCCGCCGGGGAAGGTGAGAAGGTGCAACGTTCACGCGGTCGTCCTCGGCAACGGCTCTTACCCACTGCTGGGCGCGTCCCAATCAGCCTGCCTTGCTGTTCTCTCCCAAGCACCGCTGGCGAGGGAGGGCCTCTGACCCCTTCTTCTTCGCTGCCGTAGTGTGGGCAGATCTGGCCTCCCGCCGCCCACCTAGCACATCCCGGCGACCATCAGGTATAACTTCCTTCGAAACCGGCCTTGCTCTACTTCCCGAGCTCCTGATGTCACTACATTTGTATCTTTTACTATTTCTCAGGCCCCCTCGTAGATAGGATCGATCGGCTGTTCGAAAACCACCTAATTTTTTTACGTTTAAGAGGTAAAACTAGTTCATGCACTCGAATCTAGTACTACTTGGTTCAAACAAGGAAGAAAGGGGGTGGGGTGGGGGGGATTTGTTACCTGAATCTAGGATTTGGTCGAAAGAGGAAATAATGGGGACGAAAAGTAGCAGAGACTGGCCATCCAACTGGTCTCTAGGTCTAATAGGGAAATAAAGGGAAACACAGTACAAACTCAATATAAACCCGATCTATTGGTTGAAAAAGGAAAGAAAGTGGGGACTGGGGGACAAGTCAACAGAGTAAGTCCAGCCCTAGATTTGCTAGCCTCACACAGTATAAGGTGGCTATACCGAACAAAAATTGGACCAACCCAGATATCCTGTTCTGATGTTTGTTGCCCCGAGCCACTCTTATGTAATGCCACTGGTAAAATGTAGCAGTCGCACTGTTAAAAGTAAGGACGCATTAAACCAATGTTGTTTTCAATGTAATGCCTCCAGTAATATGAATCAATGGCACTTCTTTACATGTCCTGCTAAAATTTCCCATTAAGATAAGTTGGTTCTTTTCGTTAGAAATGCAATTGTCCTGGTCCGCCTACTCTCTCGTGCCCAAAGTAATGTCGTATTTAACGGTTGTCATAGTTAATCCTAATGCCCACACTAATATCTAGCAATGCCAGTGCTTTAGAAATTTCTACTGTCCTTGTAGGATTGCCATTCAGTTAAGGAACATGCTTCCTTTCATTTGATGCATGTTTCATCACTTGTTAGTCACCCTCCTTTCCACCTTTTTTGTGCAAACAGAGATATACATTTCACGCTCGATCTTAGTTGAACTGCACAAATGATATCCAAATTATAGTTGGGCATTCCAGGAGCTTCACAACCAACCTTGATATTGCTCAATTTTATTGCAACTAATAAAGAAGAAGCTCTGTGGGTTTCGTTTTCTGATGGAAATGGAACTGGGGTTGGAGCCCTTTTCTTAAAAAAAATTGAAGAAGAAGCTGCTAGCTCACAGGACATTGCTTCATTTTAGGTGAACTGCACCAAAAGTTCCCATGAATTGAATCATCCATGTTGGTGACTGAAAGAGCCAGCTTCAGCATCCCAGTCTAAGCACCCCCGGCCTCCATCCTTGCGACGCATGGTACACCTCGTTTGCCACCTGCTCGACCCTAGTGTCACTGATAAAATGAAGTAATAATACAGTTAAAATAGAGCAAGTGTCATCTCTATCATTTCATTTCCAATGTAGATAAAGAAAGTGCTTCTCTGTTTTAATGTATGTTTCATCAACTAGTCCCATTGTTAATGTTTAAGTGTTTCTGCAAACTGGTGTGCTTAATTTTAGTTGATATGTACAAAAATAGAGATTTGAATGTCTCAAGGCGCCTCCTTGTACTACCGCTGTACACTGATGTTCATCACTGGCAGAAGGTGTATCTGGGAGACTTGGGACGATGTCCAGTATGAGGCGTACCGTATGAGGCGTCGCAGGGCCCATCTCGCCCTCGCAGCATGGCATACTATGATACTATCGCAATATTTTCTTCTATTTATTTTGTGTGTTTCATCAACTAGTGCCACTATAATGTAATCACGCTTTTTCATTATCTATGCAAACAGGGTTATTCAGTTGCATTTTGGTGGAACTGCACAAATGTACGTATGGAACCGGCATATATGCAGAGTGCGAGGTGGTTTTGCAATGGAGAAGATCAGAAGAGGGAGAGGCGAGACAGTGGTTTTGGAATGGAGATGATGGAGAGGAGAGGAGGTGGTTTTGCAATGGAGAAGAGGGAGAGGAGTGTGCGGCAGCGATTTAGGATTGGACGAGAGGGCCGGCGCGCTGTGACTGGATCAAAATCAAAATCAATTTACCCTTCAATTAAGAAAGCGACCCCACATTAACTAGTCTCCCTTTTATTTTGGGTCATAATTGACCATGATTTTCGCACATAAAATATATGTTATACGTTGCAAAAATAATATAATTTGAAAGTACATTCAGATATGAACCAAACGATACAATTTTTGGTGACATGCATTCAAATTTTGCTTGTCAAATACAGTATGTGGTCAAACTTTGACCCAAAATACGCAAAACAACAAAAAATACTTCCAAGACCAGCGCCGCTCTTCCGCTCTTCTCCTCTTAAACTACCGCCGCTCCTCTCCTGTTCCAATCTAAATGCAGCGCCGCTCCTCTCCTCTTCCATTTCAAAACCACCGCCCCTCCTCTCATGTTCCAGTCCAAAAACAGCGTTGAGCGCTGCTCCTCTCCTCTTCCATTCAAAAACCACCACCGACGAGTGAAGGTGCTGTGGAGAAGTAGATCGATGGAGGAGTACAACTGATATGTGAGGATCGCAGACGGTGACCCTGTGAAGCTAGCTAGGATGTTGGAGATGCAGTCTTGGTTTGACAACAAGGACCAACTAGCGGCGACGGCGACATCCATGGCCAAATATCTGCAACAGAGCGAAAAGGCGGTGATACTCCCGGGGGGAGTCGCACCGGAGTACATAGAGCTGCTCCTCTGGGCCATGGAGCAAACAGATTCACTGAATCCGACCGTGAGGGAGCGGTGGTGGGAGTATCGATCCCAGATGGAGCATCCACTAGAGATTGAAGGATCGAGCATCTACAGGGTGCCGTTTGTGAGGGTGTCCTGCCAGAGCGAGCCGGTGGAGTCTTCGTCGATCGAACCCAACTGCAAGAGGAGAAAAGCAGTTGGCCCGACGACGCTTCCCCGCCATCGTCTCCCTCGCCGTTCACATCATCTCACAGGGTGGCTGTCTGCCGCCGAGGAATAGGAGGGGGCTGCCCCCCCAGCCCAATAGTCGGGCAGGTTGTGAATTGTCAGGAGCTTAGGGTTGTCAGTATTTGCAAGTTGTGAATTGTGTTTTGTGTTGTGTATTTTGAGAGTACTTTCAGATATGAATGTCTTTTGAATTTCAGATTTGTAGTATTGAGCATATGAAGTATTTTATGAATTCTAGAGATCTATTTTTAGCACTTAAAAAATGTAGTTTCATAGGAGTATAAAAGTGCAGACAATGTGATTCTCAGAGAAGAAACTGCAAGTTTCAGTTTCAGATAAGAAACTGCAACTTTCAGAGGCAGAGCATTTATATTAACACGGCCTTTTCAAACAGGGTTAACATCATGTTGGAAGTTTTATTCATGGTTGAAAATGGAACTACCAACCAGTTAACATCATGCTGATCAACATTCATGCATAGCACATCTTCATATGATGCACAGTCAAAATGCCCACACAATATCGAGTGTGCGAAACACAGAGAAAACGAGGGACGAAGTTTTGGCAAGTGTTGGACGTGGTTTTGGGCTGCCCCGTCTAGGCTTTCATTTTTAACATGCGCAGCCCACGACCTCGGATGGGAGGTCCATAGGCCTGTTTGTATTTTCTTAGGGCCGTCATGTATCGACTGGCCTATGGACCTCCCATCCGAGTTTTTATTTTTGGCAGGCCAATTTATGTATTTTTTTGAAGAAAACGCAGAGGTCTGTTCCATTTTTCTATATAAGAATAGGAACGCCAGGTCCAACTTATGTTTCCCTTCTAACTACATTATATATATTTAAATTATTTTATATGTTATTATATATTATTTTTGTTGTCATCATATATTTAACAGATACTTACATACGTAAGAAAACAATATCCCACATCTTATTAACTTATAAAAATAATTTCTTAACAAATAAAATCCTGGATTGTTTTGGCACGAAAATCCTAGTGATTGTGTACAAAAGCTTGGTAAGATTTAAGGACGAATGTAATAATATCACTTATTATTTAAATATATTTATAACAAAATGCGCAGCCCCTTTTTATTTTTTGATAACATTGCTGGCCCAACCCAACATTATAATTAGAATCAGCCCAGCAAAATCGTGTATTTCGAGAAAGTGCAAATGGCTTGTAATTTTTTAGAAAATAAAATAAATAGGCCGCATGGACGCTACATTATTTGTTCACCCAGCCCAGCTAATGGCTATAATTCAAAAAAATCAAATTGACTGTAAATTCTACCGCGCAAAAAAAAAGACTGTAAATTCTGAAAAAATGGGTTGAATACGTGCCATATTTTTGGAGGCTGAAATGTGGGCCAATAGGTCGAAGCCAACGCAAGTCGTTGTCAATTTAGTCAACAAATGATTCTGACATGTTAGCCGTTGGATTTACATCCAACGACCGGCATCCATCTTCAATCTCTCGTCTTCTTCCTCCAGCGCCGTCGCGACCACCTCCCGCCTCCTGCCGCTAGCAGCTCTGCTTAGCACACTTCGCTATGAAGCGCTACTCCACCGTTGGCCAGGCCACCCCTCCACCCCTCCACACCTCCTGTTCTTCTCCACCGACTGCCGAACCACACCGCACTAGAACTAGTTAACCCTCGTACACCTCTTCGTCCGCGACTCTACTCCCGCGTCTTCCCATCTCCGCCTCATTGCTGTCCGGGGCCTTGCCGTCATCCACCACCTTGGATGCGCTTGGCGCGGCGTGGTCAATGTGGTCAACGAATGACACCATCGGAAGTAGACTGTGCGTGGAGAGGCTGACAGCTGGGTCCACGACCGCACACAAGGAAATGCCTCCTTATTACGCGCAAAATAATGATTCCTCCACCTGACATCTGGGACCCACCGGAAGGGCCTCTGTATTTCACGAAAATAACGTGCCCCCCGCTGACATGTCGGACCCACCAGCTATCTTCGCACACAAGGAAGTGCCTCCTTATTACGCACAAAAAAATGAATATTCCCCCTGCCAGCTGGAACCCAGCATAGTGGGAGGCTAACTTGTGGGCCTACCAAGTTGACGGGGACAGAGGGCTTTGTCAACTTAGTCAATATGAACGATTCTAGCTCCTGTTACCGTACGATGTTCATCCAACGGCCGTAGTGCTTCTTCAACCTCTGGTCTTCTTGCTCCAGCCGCCCAAACCAGCATCGGTCGTGCCGCTTGCTCCTGCCTCCCGTGGCCGGTTGTGATGCCGCGGAGGCCTCACCGCCCCTACTACTCCCATCGTTGGCCAGGCCATCCCTCTACTCACCCACACCCCCTGTTATTCTACGGCGACAGCAGCCTCACACCACAGCGAACTAGTGAACCCTCGTACTCCTCTTCGCGTGGGCATCCATTGCTGCGTCTTCCCCGGCTCCGAGTCATCCCCTTCCTAGTCCTTGCCGTCGTCCAGCGCAGTGGTGCTCTCGGTGCGGCATGGTCAACGTGGTCAAGGAACGACTTCCATCGGACATGGACTGTACGTGGAGAGGCTGATAGCTGGGTCCACGGCCGCAGCAAGGAAGTGCCTCCTTATTACGCGCAAAATAATGATTCCTCCACCTGACAGCAGGGACCCACCGGACGGGCCACCGTATTTCGTAAAAAAAATGTTTCCCCCTGACTGCTAGGACCCACTAGCTACATCTTCGCACGCAAGGAAGTGCGTCCGGGCAAAAAAAATGATTCGCCCCCCTGACTGCTGGGACCCACCAGCTACATCTTCGCACGCAAGGAAGTGCGTCCGGGCAAAAAAAACGATTCGCCCCCCTGACTGCTGGGACCCACCAGCTACATCTTCCCACACAAGGAAGTGCCTGACAGTCGGAACCCACCTGGTCGAAGCGTACGTAGCGTTGTCATTCTGGTCGCGAACGTGTACGTACATATATACTGGTGGATGTACAGGCGCGCACGTGTCATAGTAGAGGCGCGTACGTGTCGTAGTAGAGGCGCGCACGTAGCATGTACACGTATGTACAGCGGCCAGGGTGCAAGAAAGAAAATACGGCCATGTATGTGTACATACGGGCGGGGTCTCGAACGCCTACTCGCGCATACGAACGACTAGAGCTCGTGTACATGGCTGGGTCGGAACGGAGAAACAGCGTCGTCGTCGTGTTCATGGGGAGGCAACGGAATGCGTCGTGTTCATGGGGAGGCAACGGAATGCGTCGTGTTCATCGGGAGGCAACGGAACGCGTGGGAGCCAACCGACTGGGTCGGAACGGAATGCATGGTCGTGTTCATTGGGAGGGCTTGGACGGAACAGGCGATGGAAACGAGGCCTGGCGTACTGCAAAACGGAGGAAACGGACCTCCTACGTTCGGAACGGGGTCCTATTGATCGGGAGGGGTGTGGCGTACCGCAAAATGGAGGAAACGGACCTCCTACGGTCGAAACGGGGGTCTTGTTGATCGGGAGGGGTGTGGCGTACCGCAAAATGGACGAAACGGACTTGTGTTGGAGCGCTACGGTTGAAACGGGGGTCCTGTTCATCGGGAGGGGTGTGGCGTACCACAAAACGGGACTCCACGGGATACTGTTCATCTCCACCGTCGACCTCCTCCAGCCTCCACGGGCTCCTGTTCATCCAGCCTCCACCACGCGCTACTCCACCGGCTACTGTTCAACCACCCCTCCACGGGCACCCCTCCATCGTCTACTGTTCATCCAGCCCTCCACACCACGGGGTCCTGTTCAACCACCCCTCCACGGGCACCCCTCCACCGTCTATTGTTCATCCAGCCCTCCACCACACCATGGGGTCCTGTTCATCCAAAGGAAACGCCACCGCTCACTGTTCATCCAAACCCCCCGCAACGCTCACTGTTCATCCCAGAGGCAGCATCGATCGGCTTCAGTTAGCAGCAGTAGCGAAGGAATCGCTCGATCGGGTTCAGTTAACAGCCATCGATCGATCGCTCGGGTTCAGTAACGTGTAGCCTGCAGTGCAATCGCTCGGGTTCAGTTAGAGCCCAACGCCTCGCTTGGGTTCAGTTAGAGCCAACGCCTCGCACACATGCGTGTACGTGTACGAGAGAAATGCGCATCGCTCGGCCCCCGACCTCCCACCGTAACCGGGAACTCCCCGAAATTTTCCTTGCCCTCGCTTCTACCATGGTTTTTTCCGTCATGGACGGCCCAAAGAATGTCATGCAGCTGCGTCTCCGGCCCGCCCAGGACGAAAAGCCCATTTTCTGTCATGATTTTTTGTCATAGAAGTAGGAGCCCACCACATCTATGATGATACCGGGTTTTGTCACAATTATCGTCATAGAAGTGTCATATGTATGAGAGGAAAAAAATTTGTTCGGCCCAATATGTCACGGATGTGTCTTTTTTTGTAGTGTGAAGTTTTCAAGTTTTGGGTAAAGATTTGATGGATTATGGAACAAAGAGTGGCAAGAGCCTAAGCTTGGGGATGCCCATGGCACCCCAAGGTAAAATTCAAGGACACCAAAAAGCCTAAGCTTGGGGATGCCCCGGAAGGCATCCCCTCTTTCGTCTTCGTCTATCGGTAACTTTACTTGGAGCTATATTTTTATTCACCACATGATATGTGTTTTGCTTGGAGCGTCTTGTATGATTCGAGTCTTTGATTTTTAGTCTACCACAATCATCCTTGCTGTACACACCTTTTGAGAGAGACTCACATGATTCGAAATTTATTAGAATACTCTATGTGTTTCACTTATATCTTTTGAGCTATATAGTTTTTGCTCTAGTGCTTCACTTATATCTTTTAGAGCACGGTGGTGGATTTGTTTTATAGAAACTATTGTTCTCTCATGCTTCACTTATATTATTTTGAGAGTCCTTTAGAACAACATGGCAATAATAAAACTTTCATATAAGTGCATTGAATACTATGAGAAGTTTGATACTTGATAATTGTTTTGAGATATGGAGATGGTGATATTAGAGTCATGCTAGTTGAGTAGTTGTGAATTTGAGAAATACTTGTGTTGAAGTTTGTGATTCCCGTAGCATGCACGTATGGTGAACCGTTATGTGATGAAGTCGGAGCATGATTTATTTATTGATTGTCTTACTTATGAGTGGCGGTCGAGGACGAGCGATGGTCTTTTCCTACCAATCTATCCCCCTAGGAGCATCCGCGTAATACTTTGTTTCGATAACTAATATACTTTTGCAATAAGTATGTGAGTTTTTTATGACTAATGTTGAGTCCATGGATTATACGCACTCTCGCCCTTCCACCATTGCTAGCCTCTCTAGTATCGCGCAACTTTCGCCGGTACCATAAACCCACCATATACCTTCCTCAAAACAGACACCATACCTACCTATTATGGCATTCCCATAGCCATTCCGAGACATATTTCCATGCAACTTTCCATCATTCCGTTATTATGACACGCTTCATCATTGTCATATTGCTTGCATGATCATTAGTTGACATCGTATTTGTGGCAAAGCCACCGTTCATAATTCTTCATACATGTCACTCATGCATCATTGCACATCCCGGTACACCACCGGAGGCATTCACATAGAGTCATATTTTGTTCTAAGTATTGAGTTGTAATTCTTGAGTTGTAAGTAAATAAAGTGTGATGATCATCATTATTAGAGCATTGTCCCAAGTGAGCAAAGGATGATGGAGACTATGATTCCCCCACAAGTCGGGATGAGACTCCGGACTAAAAAAATAGAAAGGCCATAAAAAAGGGAGGCCCAAAAAAATGAGAGAAAAAGAGAGAAGGGACAATGTTACTATCCTTTTTCCACACTTGTGCTTCAAAGTAGAACCATGTTCTTCATATAGAGAGTCTCCTATGATATCACTTTCATATACTAGTGGGAATTTTTCATTATAGAACTTGGCTTGTATATTCCAATGATGGGCTTCCTCAAAATGCCCTAGGTATTCGAGAGCAAGCAAGTTGGATGCACACCCACTTAGTTTCTTTTGTTGAGCTTTCATATACTTATAGCTCTAGTGCATCAGTTGCATGGCAATCCCTACTCACTCACATTGATATCTATTAATGGTCATCTCCATAGCCCGTTGATACGCCTAGTCGATGTGAGACTATCTTCTCCTTTTTGTCTTCTCCACAACCACCATTCTATTCCACCATAGTGCTATATCCATGGCTCACGCTCATATATTGCGTGAAGATTGAAAAAGTTTGAGAACATCAAAAGTATGAAACAATTGCTTGGCTTGTCATCGGGGTTTTGCATGATTTAAATACTTTGTGTGGTGAAGATAGAACATAGCCAGACTATATGATTATGTAGGGATAACTTTCTTTGGCCATGTTATTTTGAGAAGACATAATTGTTTAGTTAGTGTGCTTGAAGCATTATTATTTTTATGTCAATATTAAACTTTTATCTTGAATCTATCGGGTCTGAACATTCATGCCACAATAAAGAAAAATTACATTGAGAAATATGTTAGAAAGCATTCCACATCAAAAATTCTTCTTTTATCATTTACCTACTCGAGGACGAGCAGGAATTAAGCTTGGGGATGCTTGATATGTGTCCAACGTATCTATAATTTTTGATTGCTCCATGCTATTATATTATCTATTTTGGATGTTAATGGGCTTTATTTTACACTTTTATATCATTTTTGGGACTAACCTACTAACCGGAGGACCGGCCCAAATTGTTGTTTTTGCCTATTTTAGGGTTTCGAAGAAAAGGAATATCAAACGGAGTCGAAATAGAATGAAACCTACGGGAACATGATTTTCTCAACAAACGTGATCTAGGAGACTTGGAGTGGCCCTCAAGAAACAAGGGAGCAAGGCACGAGGCAAGGGGCGCGCCTACCCCCCTGGGCGCGCCCTCCACCCTCGTGGGCCCTCCGTTGATCCACCGACGTACTTCTTCCTCCTATATATATCCACGTACCCCCAAACATCCAAGAGCACCACGAAAACCTAATTCCACCGCCGCAACCTTCTGTACTCGAGAGATCCCATCTCGGGGCCTTTTTCGGAGCTCCGCCAAAGGGGGCATTGATCACGGAGGGCCTCTACATCAACTCCATGGCCTCTCCGGTGATGTGTGAGTAGTTTACTTCAGACCTACGGGTCCATAGTTATTAGCTAGATGGCTTATTCTCTCTCTTTGGATCTCAATACAAAGTTCTCCTCGATCTTCTTGGAGATCTATTCGATGTAATCTTATTTTGCGGTGTGCTTGTCGAGATCCGATGAATTGTGGGTATATGATCCAGATTATCTATGAACAATATTTGATTCTCCTCTGAATTCTTTTATGCATGATTGGTTTATCTTTGCAAGTCTCTTCGAATTATCAGTTTAGTTTGGCCTGCTAGATTGATCTTTCTTGCAATGGGAGAAGTGCTTAGCTTTGGGTTCAATCTTGCGGTGCTCGATCCCAGTGACAGAAAGGGAACCGACAGGTATTGTATTGTTGCCATCGAGGATAAGAAGATGGGGTTTATATCATATTGCATGAGTTTATCCCTCTACATCATGTCATCTTCCTTAAAGCATTACTCTGTTCTTATGAACTTAATACTCTAGATGCATGCTGGATAGTGATCAATGTGTGGAGTAATAGTAGTAGATGCAGAATCGTTTCGGTCTACTTGTCTCGGACATGATGCCTATATACAGGATCATACCTAGATTTTCTCATAACTATGCTCAATTCTATCAATTTCTCGACAGTAATACGTTCACCCACCGTAATACTTATGCTCTTGAGAGAAGCCACTAGTGAAACCTATGGCCCCCGGGTCTATCTTTCATCATATTAATCTTCCAATACTTAGTTATTTCCTTTGCTGTTTATTTTACTTTGCATCTTTATTTCTCTTTATCATAAAAATACCAAAAATATTACCTTATCATATCTATCAGATCTCACTCTCGTAAGTGACCGAAAAGGGCTTGACAACCCCTTTATTGCGTTGGTTGCGAGGTTCTTATTTGTTTGTGTAGGTGCGTGGGACTTGAGCGTGATCTCCTACTAGATTGATACCTTGGTTCTCAAAAACTAAGGGAAATACTTACGCTACTTTGCTGCATCACCCTTTCCTCTTCAAGGGAAAACCAACGCAGTGCTCAAGAGGTAGCAATGATTTGTTCGACCAGCTGCAAGGAGCTAAAGTGTTTTCAAAGATTGATTTGCGATCAGGATACCATCAGCTGAAGATCCAAGAAAAGGATATACCTAAGACAGCTTTCACCATAAGGTATGAGCTATATGAGTATACGGTTATGTCGTTCAGATTGACCAACGCCCCTGCCTATTTCATGAGTATGATGAATAATGTGTTTATGGAGTTCTTGGATAAGTTTTTTGTGGTGTTCATTGATGATATATTAGTATACTCGAAGAATGAAGAAGAACACAAGGAACATTTGCATTTGGTTATTGAGAAGCTCAGGGAACATCAGTGATATGCCAAGTTCAGCAAATGTGAATTTTGGTCGAAGGAGGTTGGATTGCTTGGACATGTTATATCAGGAGAAGGTATAGCAGTGGATCCTACCAAGGTTCAGTTAGTCACTGAGTGGTTGGCATCCACTTCAGTTGGAGAGATCCACAGTTTTCTTGGACTCGCGGGATACTACCGGAGATTTATTGAGAATTTCTCCAAGATTGCGAGGAAGAGTTGTTTCATATGCCTCATGGCAACTTCGACCGCATGAGTTAAATTATGCCACGCATGATTTGGAGTTAGCAGCTGTAGTACATGCGCTCAAGACCTGGAGACATTTTCTTATCGGTAACTATTGCGATGTGTACACGGATCACAAAGAGTTTGAAGTACATTTTTACTTAGAAGGAGTTGAACCTCGGGCAGAGGAGATGGTTGGAGCTCATAAAGGATTATGATATAAAGTTGCACTATCATCCAGGCAAGGCCAATGTCATAGCAGACACTTTGAGCCGGAAGAGTTATGTTCAATACCCTCGTAAGCGGAGGTATGCCAAAGGAGTTGGTAGAAGATCTCAGGGAGCTACGGGAGATAGTTCCTAAAGGTTTTGTTGCAGCATTAGAGGTTCAATCAACATTATTGGAAAAGATTCGAGAAGCTTAGAAGGATGACAAAGAAATTGCCGAAATAAAGGAGAAGATGAGTGAAGGAAAAGCCAATGGTTTTCGTGAGGATGAGCATGACACCTTGTGGTTTGAGGACCGTGTATATGTGCCCAATAATGCAGAGATCGGGAAGTTGATACTACAGGAAGCTCATGACTCGCCATACTCGATACACCCCGGAAACACCAAGATGTATTTGGATTTGAAGGAGCGTTTCTGGTGGACCGGAATGAAGAAGGATATTGCCGAGTATGTAGCGGTATGTGATGTATGTCAGAGAGTGAAGGCAGAACATCAGAAACCAGGAGGATTACTGCAGCCTATGCCGATTCCCGAATGGAAGTGGGATAAGCTTGGCATGGATTTTATCACCGGATTACCCAGGACCCGATTGGGATATGATTCTATCTGGGTAGTAGTGGATCGCCTGACCAAAGTAGCTCACTTTATCCTAGTGAAAACCACCTATACAAGTGCGAAGTTGGCCAAGATATATATGACCAGGATCGTATGTCTACATGGAGTTCCGAGGACCATCGTATCAGATAGGGGAACACAGTTTACTTCGAAGTTTTGGCACCAACTGCACCAGACTTTGGGAACCAGGCTGGAGTTCAGTACAACTTTTCACCCGCAGACAGATGGACAGACTGAGAGAGTCAATCAGATTCTGGAGGACATGTTGAGAGCTTGTGCGCTAGACTATGGATCTAGTTGGGATGACAACTTGCCCTACGCGGAGTTCTCTTACAACAATAGCTACCAGGCCAGTTTGAAGATGGCACCATTTGAAGCCCTGTATGGAAGAAGATGCTGAACACCGTTGATGTGGGATGAAGTTGGAGACCGCCACTTGTTTGGACCGGATTTGATTAAGGAGTCTAAAGAGAAGTTTAAGCTGATTCGAGATAGACTGAAGGTAGCTCAGTCCAGACAGAAGAGTTATGCAGACTCGAAACGCAAGGAGGTAGTCTATGAAATCGGAGATAGAGCATATCTGCGAGTGTCCCCTCTTCGAGGGGTTAAGCGTTTTGGAGTTAAGGGAAAGTTAGCCCCGAGATTTGTAGGACTGTACCGTGTTTTGGAACGCATGGGAGAGGTTGCCTACAAGTTGGAGTTACCTGAAGGATTGTTAGGAGTTCATGATGTGTTTCACGTTTCCCAGTTGAAGAAGTGCCATGCCAAGATGGCCGATATTCCTCTGAGAGATACAGTGCCCCTGGAAGCAATACAGTTGGATAATGATTTGACGTATGAGGAGAAACCTGTCAAGATTCTTGAGTTTGCCAGTCGAGTTACTCGCAGCAAGGTTATCAAGTTTTGCAAATTTCAGTGGAGCCACCATACCGAGGATGAAGCCATCTGGGAACGAGAGGATGATCTATGCAAAGACCACCCACGCCTATTCTCTAGCCAACCTGAATCTCGAGGACGAGATTCATCTTAAGGGGGTAGGTTTGTAACATCCCAAATTTTCAATTTGGAATGTTATACATAGGTCATTCATGCATATCATATTTTTACTGCATTTCATTTCTCGATCCTTCAAATTCTAAGCAACTCAAGGACCCACGGAGAGAGTTGGGGATTTCACGTTTTTCATATTTGAATTTTATCAAATATTGAAACAAGGATCATTTTGGTTTTAATGATTTTCTCTCCGAAAATATTTCATATCAAAAAAATGAGAGGAGATAATATGACTTCTCCAAAATAAATGAAATATTGGAGGAAAAATATTAAAATCAAATAAATGATTTTTATTTGGTTTTTACTGCAATTTTATTTGAATTAGGAAAAATACTCGTTTTTCAAAATTGCATTAGAGGCCCAAATAAATGTTCTTGTCTGGCATATTTTTAGAGGACGGGGAAAATTATTTTGGGATTTTTGGAGTCCGTTTAGTATTTCTTTTCTTCATTTTTCTGCGCGTCGGGATATTTTTTTTAAAAAAGAAGGTTACCGCAGACGTTTTAACGAACGCCTTTCATCCGTTAGCTGCAGACAGCGAACGTTCGTTTGTTAGCCTGTTCGTCAGTTTTTCTTTTTCCAGGGTTTTCCGCGATTATTTCCGATCGTGATTTCTGCCCTGATTTTCATTTTAGTTTATCTTTTCGCTCGTTTATCGGAATCAGGCAATTCAAGCGCCTAGATCTTCGTCTTGAAGCCCTCTTTCTGTTTAACCAACTTGAACATGATTTTGATACCACAAAATTTGACTTTAGTCTAGATTAGTAATCGGATCTTGTTTCTTTCGCAGTTTGAGTTTCGTTGCTCCGTTTGATTTGATTCTTTTTGCAAACCGGAGTTCTTCAGTTGAACTTTCTGGTTATATCTTCTTAGTTGAGATTTACCTGTGCATCTTTGCTTGATTGCTTATGTATGCTACTATTTGTTTGTGATAGAATTCTCGGAGTGCGAAGCGTGCTACTACGCGTCGCTAGGTTTTGCAGATCGTCAGCAAGGCAAGTAACACATTGATCATACCTTTTCCATACCCAGTTTTTATGCATTAGATACAACCTTCACACATTGCATGAGTAGGATCTCTTAACATGTGCGTTTGGGAAGTAGTTGCTGAGGTAGAACCTATTACCTGTTTATTTTCAAACCCTTGGGAGTTACTTCTACGTTATGCTTATATTGCTATGCTATGCTCGTAGACGTGGATTGGGTTTGAGTGTTGTTAATTAATGGTTCAACTTAAGGTGGCAACTTTACTACACATCTGGGTGGATTGCTTGTGGGCACCTGGAGAATCCAGTGTTGTCCTAGGATATCCCGGAGTATCCGTGTGATCATCCTACGGTCCGCCACCCAGGCTCAAAGGGATCATAAGATTATTCATGCTAGAAACTTTCGTGTGCAGCCACAAGCCATTATGGGCTCTGGCATAGTTGAGTATGTTATGTGACCTCTTTCAGTGGTGGGCTAGTAGATGTAGAGGGAAAGTAGGTGTAACTGTCCACCCAGAGTAAAGAGCTAATGCTTCTGAAAGACCGTGTCTCGGTCATCCGTTTCTCAAACACCAGGTAGTGCGAGAAATCGAACGGAGGAGATCGAGGCTTGTGGGGAAAAGTGCGCAAACCTCTGCAGAGTGTATAAACTAATCATGGTTAGCCGTGTCCCCGGTTATGGACAATTTTGAGTATCTGGTACTTGAGTTATTGATTTGATCTCATCACTCTAAATTAATTTGTTGGGTTAAATGATTACTTTAATTGGGATTGAGTTGGAGGAACCTTCTCAATGATGTTTCAACCACCATGATAGTTAAATAAAATGTATTCCTTTGTTGTAGGAAAAAATTGGCTTTTCGCAAAAACAATATAACCATAGATCCTCCACCAGCCATATATGCATGTATTGATAGCATTTATCTGTTCATTGCTCTTTGGTGTTATATTAGCAGCATATTCCATGTGCTGACCCGTTTTCGGGCTGCAACGTATCATGTTGCAGACTTTTCATACGGGGAGTAAGGTGCGCTAGGTCGTTTGTCATGCACTCAGCTATGCCGTTGGAGTTGATGGACTCGCTTTATCTTCCAAGCCTTCCGCTGTTATCTTATTTAGATGGCCTTAAGCCATATTTATTGTAATAACTTCTCTTTGGAGACATTCAATGTAATAAGTGTGTGATTGCTACTTTGTTATAAATCCTTCGAGTACTGTGTGTGTCAGCATTACTGATCCAGGGATGACACTGAAGCATAGAGACTTGACCGTCTGAGGTCGGGTCGCTACAGCAATGCCTCACACACACGCGCGTACGTATGAGAGAAACGTGCATCGCTCGGCCCCCGACCACCCACCGTAACCGGGAACTCCCCCGATATTTTCCTCGCCCTCGCTTCTACCACGGTTTTCTACTTCATGGACGGCCCAAAGAATGTCATGCAGCTGCGTCTCCGGCCCGCCCAGGACGAAAAGCCCATTTTCTGTCATGATTTTTTGTCATAGAAGTAGGAGCCCACCACATCTATGATGATACCGGGTTTTGTCACTATCATCATAATAGAAGTGTCATAAGCATGATAGAAAAAATTCGTTCGGCCCAAAATGTCACAGAGTGTCTTTTTTGTAGTGTAAGTGGGTGTGCATCCAACTTGCTTGCTCATGAAGACCTAGGGCATTTTGAGGAAGCCCATTATTGGAATATACAAGCCAAGTTCTATAACGAAAATTCCCACTAGTATATGAAAGTGACAAAATAAGAGACTCTCTATCATGAAGATCGTGGTGCTACTTTGAAGCACAAGTGTGGTAAAAGGATAGTAGCATTGCCCCTTATCTATTTTCTCTCATTTTTTTGGCCTTTATATTTTTTATCACATGGGAGAATGCTCTAATAATGATGATCATCACACTTCTGTTTATTTACAACTCAAGGATTGCAACTCGATACTTAGAACAAAATATGACTCTATAGAGTGCCTCCGGTGGTGTACCGGGATGTGCAATGAATCAAGAGTGACACGTATGAAAAAATATGAATGGTGGCTTTGCACAAATACAATGTCAACTACATGATCATGCAAGGCAATATGACAATGATGGAGCATGTCATAACAGACGGAACGATGGAAAGTTGCATGGCAATATATCTCGGAATGGCTATGGAAATACCATAATAGATAGGTATGGTGGCTGTTTTGAGGAAGATATAAGGAGGTTTATGTGTGACAGAGCATATCATATCACGGGGGTTGGATGCACCGGCGAAGTTTGCACCAACTCTTAAGGTGAGAAAGGGCAATGCACGGTACCGAAGAGGCTAGCAATGATGGAAGGGTGAGAGTGTGTATAATCCATGGACTCAACATTAGTCATAAAGAACTCACATACTTATTGCAAAAATCTACAAGTCATCAAAAACCAAGCACTACGCGCATGCTCCTAGGGGATAGATTGGTAGGAAAAGACCATCGCTCGTCCCCGACCGCCACTCATAAGGATGACAATCAAATAACACCTCATGTTTCAAATTTGTCACACAACGGTTACCATACGTGCATGCTACGGGACTTGCAAACCTCAACACAAGTATTTCTCAATTTCACAACTACTCAACTAGAAAAACTCTAATATCACCATCTTCATATCTCAAAATAATCAACAAGTATCAAACTTGTCTTAGTATTCAATGCACTTTTATGAAAGTTTTTATTATACCCTTCTTGGATGCCTATCATATTAGGACTAATTTTATAACCAAAGCAAATTACCATGTTGTTCTAAAAGACTCTCGAAATAATATAAGTGAAGCATGAGAGATCAATAATTTCTATAAATTAAAACCACCACCGTGCTCTAAAAGATATAAGTGAAGCACTAGAGCAAGAATATCTAGCTCAAAAGATATAAGTGAAGCACATAGAGTATTCTAATGCTGGGTTTATGGTACCGGCGGAAGTTGCGCGGTACTAGAGAGGCTAGCAACGGTGGAAGGGTGAGAGTGCGTACAATCCATGGACTCAACATTAGTCATAAAGAATTCACATACTTATTGCAAAAATCTACAAGTCATCAAGACTAAGCACTACACGCATGTTCCTAGAGGGGTAGATTGGTAGGAAAAGACCATCGCTCGTCCCCGACCGCCACTCATAAGGAAGACAATCAAACAAACACCTCATGCTTCAAATTTATTACACAATGGTTACCATACGTGCATGCTACGGGACTTGCAAACCTCAACACAAGTATCTCTCAAATTCACAACTACTCCACTAGCATGACTCTAATATCACCATCTTCATATCTAAAAACAATCATAAAGAATCAAACTTCTCATAGTATTCAATGCACTTTATATGAAGTAATATAAGTGAAGCATGAGATTTCATCTATTTCTTTAAAATAAAACCACCGCTGTGCTCTAAAAGATATAAGTGAAGCACTAGAGCAAACGACAAACTACTCCCAAAGATATAAGTGAAGATCAATGAGTAGTCGAATAATTATGCAACTATGTGAAGACTCTCTAACATTTAAGAATTTCAGATCTTGGGATATTATTCAAACAGAAAGAAAAACAAAATAAAATAAAATGACGCTCCAAGCAAAACACATATCATGTGGTGGATAAAAATATAGCTCCAAGTAAAGTTACCGATGAATGAAGATGAAAGAGGGGATGCCTTCCGGGGCATCCCCAAGCTTAGGCTCTTGATTGTCCTTGAATATTACCTTGGGGTTCCTTGGGAATCCCCAAGATTACGCTCTTGCCACTCCTTATTCCATAGTCCATCGAATCTTTACCCAAAACATGAAAACTTCACAACACAAAACTCAACAGAAAACTCGTAAGCTCTGTTAGTATAAGGAAATAAAATCACCACTTTCGGTACTGTTGTGAACTTATTCTTTATTTATATCGGTGTAATATCTACTGTATTCCAACTTATATATGGTTCATACCCTCCGTTACTACTCATAGATTCATCAAAATAAGCAGATTCATCAAAATAAGCAAAGAACACACGAAAAACAGAATCTGTCAAAAACAGAATAGTCTGTAGTAATCTGTAACTCTCGAATACTTATGTAACTCCAAAAATCCTGAGAAATTAGGAAGTCCTAGGCAATTTGCTTACTTCAGAAAGAATTAGTATTTTATCACGCTTCTGTTAAAAATGAGAATTGTTTTTTTGAGCGCAAAAGTTTCAGTTTTTAGCAAGATCAAACAACTATTGTCCAAGAAGATTCTAAAGGCTTTACTTGGCACAAACACTAATTAAAACATTAAAAACACAACCATAACAGTAGCATAATTGTGCTAACACACAAGAACAGAAAGTAAAAAGCAAAAATAAATTTATTCATTGGGTTGCCTCCCAACAAGCACTATAGTTTTACGCCCTTAGCTAGGCATGACGATTTCAATGATGCTCGCATAAAAGATAATAATTGAAACATAAAGATAGCATCATGAAGAATATATATAGCACATTTAAGCCTAACCCACTTCCTATGGACAGGGATTTTGTGAGCAAACAATTTATGAGAACAAGAATCAACTGGCATAGGAAAGCAAAACAAGCATAACTTCAAGATTTTAAGCACATAGAGAGGAAACTTGATATTATTGAAATTCCTACAAGCATATATTCCTCCCTCATAATAATTTTCAGTAGCATCATGAATGAATTCAACAATATAACCATCACATAAAGCATTCTTTTCATGATTTACAAGCATAGAATTTTTATTACTCTCCACATAAGCAGATTTCTTCTCATGAATAGTAGTGGGAGCAAACTCAACAAAATAACTATCATGTGAGGCATAATCCAATTGAAAATTAAAATCAGGATAACAAGTTTCATGGTTATCATTGTTCTTTATAGCATACATGTCATCACAATAATCATCATAGATAGGAGGCATGCTTTCATCATAATAAATTTGCACATCAAAACTTGGTGAATAAAAATATCATCTTCATCAAACATAGCATCCCCAAGCTTGTGGCTTTGCATATCATTAGCATCATGGATATTCAAAGAATTCATACCAACAACATTACAATCATGCTCATCATTCAAATATTTAGTGCCAAACATTTTAATGCATTCTTCTTCTAACACTTTGGCACAATTATCGGAATCCTTATTTTCACAAAAGACATTAAAAAGATGAAGCATATGAGGCAACCTTAATTCCAATTTTTCGTAGTTTTCTTTCATAGACTAAACTAGTGATAAAACAAGAAACTAAAAGATTCGATTGCAAGATCTAAAGATGTACCTTCAAGCACTAACCTCCTCGGCAACGGTGCCAGAAAAGAGCTTGATGTCACTACACAACCTTCTTCTTGTAGACGTTGTTGGGCCTCCAAGTGCAGAGGTTTGTAGGGCAGTAGAAAATTTCCCTCAAGTGGATGACCTAAGGTTTATCAATTCGTGGGAGGCGTAGGATGAAGATGGTCTCTCTCAAACAAACCTGCAACCAAATAGCAAAGAGTCTCTTGTGTCTCCAACACACCCAATACAATGGTAAATTGTATAGGTGCACTAGTTCAGCGAAGAGATGGTAATACAAGTGCAATATGGATGCTAGATATAGGTTTTTGTGATCTGAAAATATAAAAACAGCAAGGTAACTAATGATAAAAGTGAGCACAAATGGTATTGCAATGCGTTGAAACAAGGTGTAGGGTTCATACTTTCACTAGTGCAAGTTCTCTCAACAAGGATAACATAATTAGATCATATAAAAATCCCTAAACATGCAACAAAGAGTCACTCCAAAGTCACTAATAGCGGAGAACAAACGAAGAGATTATTGTAGGGTACGAAACCACCTCAAAGTTATTCTTTCCAATCAATCCATTGGGCTATTCCTATAAGTGTCACAAACATCCCTAGAGTTCATAGTAAAATAACACCTTAAGACACAAATCAACCAAAACCCTAATGTCACCTAGATACTCCAATGTCACCTCAAGTATCCGCGGATATGATTATACGATATGCATCACACAATCTCAGATTCATCTATTTAAACCAACAGAAAGAACTTCAAAGAGTGCCCCAAAGTTTCTACCGGAGAGTCAAGACAAAAACGTGTGCCAACCCCTATGCATAAGTTCACAAGGTCACAGAACTCGCAAGCTGATCACCAAAACATACATCAAGTGGATCACGTGAATATCCCATTGTCACCACAGATAAGCACATGCAAGACATACATCAAGTGTTCTCAAATCCTTAAAGACTCAATCCGATAAGATAACTTCAAAGGGAAAACTCGATTCATCACAAGGAGATAGAGGGGGAGAAACATCATAAGATCCAACTATAATAGCAAAGCTCGCGGTACATCAAGATCGTGCCATATCAAGAACACGAGAGAGAGAGAGAGATCAAACACATAGCTAATGTTACATACCCTCAGCCCCAAGGGTGAACTACTCCCTCCTCGTCATGGAGAGCGCCGGGATGATGAAGATAGCCACCGGTGATGACTCCCCCCTCCGGCAGGGTGCCGGAACAGGGTCCCGATTGGTTTTTGGTGGCTACAGAGGCTTGCGGTGGCGGAACTCCCGATCTAGGTTTCTTTTCGGGGGTTTCTGTATTTATTGGACTTTTTGGCGTCGGTCTCATGTCAGGGGGGTCTCCAAATCATCCACGAGGCAGGGGCGCACCCAGGGGGTAGGGTGCGCCCTCCACCCTCATGGACGGCTCGGGACTCTTCTGGCCTAACTATTTTACTCCGGGGGCTTCTTTTGGTCCATAAAAATCATCAAAAATTGGCATGGCATTTGGACTCCGTTTGGTATTCCTTTTCTGTAGAACTCAAAAACAAGGGGAAAATAGAAACTGGCACTGAGCTCTAGGTTAATAGGTTAGTCCCAAAAATCATATAAAATAGCATATAAATGCATATAAAACATCCAAGATGGATAATATAATAGCATGGAACAATCAAAAATTATAGATACGTTGGAGACGTATCAACAGTCACTCGCTAAGGAACTTGAGTACTTTAAGTGTGTGTTGCGGAAAAATTTGTTGTTGGGACCATCATTGCCAAGCTTCCACCTTCCTGGAACAATTTTGCAACTTCTCTGAAAAACAAGAGACATGAGTTTTCCGTTTCGGATCTCATTAGCACTCTTGATTTTGAAGATAAGGCGAGAGCAAAAGACACATGTGCTCGGGTCACTGAGGGAGCTTCTAGTGCCCACATGGTACACGAGAAGAACTTCCAAACCAACCAGCCCTAAAACAACAAGAACAAATCTCAGGGGAAAGGCAAGTTTTATGCAAAGAACAAGCCGTCACATTCTACCAACTTCAAGAAGAATTCTCATAACAGGAAGGGACACAAACCTCAATTTTGGTAGCACCGCACAAAATTATAGGGCTGCATCTACCTGCTGTCAGCTAACCTCATGGTGCTCCAGGTATTCCAACATTCGTAACTAGGTACAATGACCACCGCAAGATGAAATAAGCTTATTCATACATTGACTTTCTGATTGATGTGCGGAACGATCCTGTCATGTGTAGAGGAGCAAACAAGCAGTGCAGCCGAAGGTGGAAATCAACAAAGGACTTATGAAATTATATATAATCTTCCTTAGGCATGTCAGTATCCCCTTCGTCCAGATGATCGTGTTTTGTCATGCCGAGCTATTGATATTGGCTACTATTTTGCAACACCGTTTAAGTATAACTATTGTTTTCCTATCTTTTCAGATTCAGTACAATGAAGATGATTTCAGGGGAACTGCACAATATGGACAAATGTTGAGTCATCTCTATTGCCTCATGTGTTTGCTGCAAATGTGTCAGCATCAATTGCAAGATGAGGCAGCTAGGTAGCTGTGGAGTTGCCAACATGCTCAAAGTGCTCGCAACATTGAGAAGAAACAAGCATGCCCAGGAAATTAATCCGTGTGCAGGGAGGCCCTTTGCTCAGAGAAGCATCGACCGATTTTCTTTATTTCCACACCTTCTCACGGCTTTGTATCGGTTATAGTATGGTGAATCATTGAGATGCATAAACATGCTGAACTTTTGTTCTTCTAAATGTTAGTATGCATACCATATCTTCTGAAGCTTAGTTCAATGTGAATGTTGACTAGCCTGTGAACCTTCACAATCAAGTAAGTATATTGTAGGCCTTTTATTTGACACCTCACTTTGCCGCGCTACGCGACCAATGTGAGTGTCTGCATCCAGTACCACATCCTCTAATTTGGTGGATGACAAGTTGAAAAAGGTTACCAATGAGTAGCCATAAGCTGGAGGCGTCTTTTTTTTCTTTCGAATGGGCAATAAGCTGGAGAGTGTCTCGGGCTGCCTCTAGCACAAGGCCCTCCAGTATGAAACACAGGCAACTGACTAGGCCGATACAAAAGCCTATCCATCTTAAAGCCCATTTGTTTTTGTTTTTTGCGAGGAGAAGCCCATATTTCTTGAAGAGGGGGCGATCCCAGAAAAAACCCTCCTTCCTCCTCGCTTCCACTAATACTGCAGCTCGCTCTCCTGCTTCCGTCTCCCCCAGTTCCCCTCGCTCCCCATCTTCCTCACTCGTCCAGAAAACCCCAGCCCTCCTTCTTCCCCACTCGCACTGCCACTAGGCTCATCTCTAGCTACTCTGCTCAAACCCATGAGCTCAGTGCAATGCCCGCAAGGAAAATGGAGTCGGCTGGCCCCAGCGCCAAGAAGATGAGGGTCCCGCCAGCGGCGACGCCGGCTGTAGATCCCGCACCCGGTAGCGCGGGGAGAAGCGGCGAGCCCCCCCCCCCACCCGAATCTGAGAAACCGGTAGAATCTCCAGTGGACCGCATCAGCGATCTCCCGGACGTCATCCTCGAGGAGATCATCTCGCTTCTCCCCACCAAGGATTGCTGCCGCACACAAGTCCTCTCAACTCGGTGGCGCCCGATATGGCGCACCGCGCCCCTCAATCTCATCTGTCGTCAGATTTCTGTCCTTCCTGAATTTGATCTCCTCAGAGCCTTCGTCTCCTCTCACCAGGGCCCTGTTCAATGCCTCTGCATCCCGACACGCTGCCTGCTGTCCATACCCTGCACGGTGGACGCTTGGGTGACATCCCCTGAATTCGGAAAACTCCAGCAGTTTGAATTCTACCATTACCATGAAATTTTCATACCACGAACACAACAAGGATTTGTGCCCACACCACCATTGTCCATCTCGTGGTTTTCCTCCTCTCTCCACAACGCCACCTTCGCCCGGTGCCATCTACCACACGATCTGGTACAAAATTCTTCGACTCCCACTGCTAAAAAAACTTTCGCTTGTGGTGGTTTATCTGTCGGAGGCCTCACTGCACAGCATCATCCACTCTAGTTGCCCTACCCTGGAGCACTTGCTGATTGTTTTCAGAATAGAAATCCCTATCAATTGTCTCCAAATAAAGTCACCTCACCTTAAAAGAATTGGAATTTGTTTTGAAGGACAGCAGCTCATCATCGAAGATGCCCCTTCACTTCAAAGGTTGCTCCTTGATGATTGTTATAAACCTTCGCAAATAATTGTCGTCTCTGCGCCCAAACTAGAGACCTTGGGTGTAATTCGTGATTCGTTTAATGATCACAGGAAGTTGGTGTTTGGCTCCTCACTTTTTCAGGTACCGTATATTATCATCTACACATTTGTAATCATAAGCTGCATTTTTCATTTGTGCGCATATGTTTTATATCATATTGGAGTACACTTTGGGTACTAATATTATGTTATATGCTCAATGAAGAGTTCATCCATGGATAGCTTATCAATGCTACTGGATTCTGTCAAGATCTTATATATCGGAATGTTTAGTTTTGATCTGAACATAATTATTGGCTTGCTGCGATGCTTTCAATCTCTGGAGAATTTATATATAAAGGTGATGATTTCATGCACATTGAAAGCCCATATATATATTACTAGAATTAACTGTTCAGTTGTCGCTCTTTCGACATACTCTTTTTTCAGACCTTAACCATTTTCAATCTTCATGTCTACTTAGGCAGTGCTAACACATGGAGAAAAACATATAACCAATCGGTGGCGTAATAAGCACCAGGATTTTCTCAGTTCTCATGACATTGATTTGAGGACAATAACGATGGATGGATATGCATCCAACCAGGCAAACAAAAGATTTGTCACATTCTTCCTATTGAATGCGAGGTTACTATTGTCCATGAGGCTTAAGTTTTTCATAAAGAGATTTATCACGGACGAACATGTTGAACAGCAAAAAAAGAAGTTTCAGGTGGACAAATGGGCTTCTGGACATGCTCGGCTTCTATTTACAACAACTTGTAGTCATCCTCCAATATTTTTTTTGCACATGATGTTGATTTTCTGGATCAGACCGATCCATTTGTTTGTGACTACAAAAAAGAGTGGTTGGGTTAGGTGTTATTGCCGTGTTCAATCTGGGTCTTGTCTAAATTTGATGAACAATTAATCCTTGGGCTTTTTGTACTGTTTGTAAGCTTCAGTTACATGTTGTTGCCCTCGTACTCCCATCCACCTGCCACTATAGTGCCGCACCTTCCACTGCTCCAGTTTGTTCCCGTCCGAGGCCTCACCGTCGTTCTCCGCCTTGGTTCGCTCGCTGTGCCCGCCGCCGTCTGGCGTTGTCAACATGGTCAACAATCGAGAGGAATCAGGAGATGATTGTACGTGGAGAAGCTAATAGTAGGGACCCACCATGTTCATTGCATTACGCAAGCAGGTGCCTCGTTATTACTCCTACAAGCCAAAAAAATACTTCCTCCTAATTGTTTGACAACTAGGTCCCACACCATTGTCAATGTAGTCAATGAACGAGAAAATTACACAACAAGCGGGTAACACCAGGGACGCAGCAGCTCGCCCAATTATTTTTTAGTTTTAGAGACGGAGCTCAACTACGCGTTGTGCAGGGGCTGTGGCCCGTCTAGCCCATGCTTACGCTTTTATTTAAGCACATGACGAGACTAGTTGATATTTTTTCTCTTTCTGAAAATAGCTAGCCCAATTCTTTTTCTTGGAGAATACCCAGCCGAGGCCTACATGCTTTTCTCAGCCCTGCTGGGCCACAAATCTTTCAAGACGAGGAGGGATGTAAGTAGTAAGAAATGGGCTTCCCCAGAAAATGGTCTATAAGTTGTAAGAAATAGGCTGTAAATTTTTAAACCAAAGCCAACCGGCAATTACATTAAAATATCATTTTTTTCTGGATTTATCTACTCTTATAAAAAGCAAAGTTGGTGATGATGGTGTGCCTGCCATCCTGCAATATAGGTCGTCCGATCTATATCTAACGTATAGTAAGGAAACTATGACAATTTACCCGCACTCATGTCCACATTTGTAGATACGGCCTTCCTGATACGTCTCCAACGTATCTACTTTTCCAAACACTTTTGCCCTTGTTTTGGACTCTAACTTACATGATTTGAATGCAACTAACCCGGACTGACGTTGTTTTCAGCAGAATTGCCATGCTGTTATTTTTGTGCAGAAATAAAAGTTCTCAGAATGACTTGAAATCAACGGAGAATATTTTTGGAATATATAAAAATACTGGTGAAAGAATCAACACCAGGGGGCCCACACCCTGTCCACGAGGGTGGGGGCGCGCCCCCTGCCTCATGGGCCCCCTGATGCTCCACCGACCTCAACTCCAACTCTATATATTCACGTTCGGGGAGAAAAATCAGGGAGAAGGATTCATCGCGTTTTATGATACGGAGCCGCCACCAAGCCCTAATCTCTCTCGGGAGGGCTGATCTGGAGTCCGTTCGGGGCTTCGGAGAGGGGAAACCATCGCCATCATCATCATCAACCTTCCTTCATCACCAATTTCATGATGCTCACTGCCGTGCGTGAGTAATTCCATCGTAGGCTTGCTGGACAGTGATGGTTTGGATGAGATTTATCATGTAATTGACTTAGTTTTGTTAGGGTTTGATCCCTAGTATCCATTATGTTCTGAGATTGATGTTGCTATGAATTTGCTATGCTTAATGCTTGTCACTAGGGCCCGAGTGCCATGATTTTAGATCTGAACCTATTATGTTTTCATGAATATATGTGAGTTCTTGATCCTATCTTGCAAGTCAATAGTCACCTATTATGTATTATGATCTGTTAACCCCGAAGTGACAATAATCGGGACAATTACCGGTGATGACCATAGTTTGAGGAGTTCATGTATTCACTAAGTGTTAATGCTTTGGTCCGGTACTCTATTAAAAGGAGGTCTTAATATCCCTTAGTTTCCAATAGGACCCCGCTGCCACGGGAGGGTAGGACAAAAGATGTCATGCAAGTTCTTTTCCATAAGCACGTATGACTATATTCGGAATACATGCCTACATTACATTGATGAACTGGAGCTAGTTCTGTGTCACCCTATGTTATAACTTTTGCATGAGGAATCGCATCCGACATAATTATCCATCACTGATCCAATGCCTACGAGCTTTTCATATATTGACCTTTGCTTAGTTACTTTTCTGTTGCTACTGTTACGCTTGCTACAAAACTGCTACTATTACTCTTCCTACCGTTACCGCTACTATCATATTACTTTGCTACTAAATACTTTGCTGCAGATATTAAGTCTTTCAGGTGTGGTTGAATTGACAACTCAATTGTTAATACTTGAGAATATTCTTTGGCTCCCCTTGTGTCGAATCAATAAATTTGGGTTGAATACTCTACCCTCGAAAACTGTTGCAATCCCCTATACTTGCGGGTTATCAAGACTATTTTCTGGCGCCGTTGCCGGGGAGCATAGCTCTATTCTTTGAGTTACTTGGGATTTATATCTGTTGATCACTATGAGGAACTTGAAAGATGAAAGAACCAAGATTTTTCCCTCAACTATGAGGGGAGGTAAGGAACTCCCATCTAGCTCTGTACTTGATTCACCTTCTGTTTTGAGTAAACTTGCGACACCTACACGTGCTATTGATTCTGATATGTCGCGTGTTATTGATGATGCCACTTCTGCTATGCATGATGCTTATGATGAAACTACTTCTATGCTTGATAATACTGTGCCACTAGGTGAATTTCTTGATGAACAACTTGCTAGGGTTAGAGAGAATGAAATTATCGAAACTGATAATATTGATGAAAGTGATGATGAAGATTCTCCCCCTAGATATGAATTGCCTGATGTTCCTGAGGGTTATGTTATGGATGGATAAACTGCTAGAGACTTTTTAGCTTGAAATGATAGATATGATCTTAAGAAATTGTTAGCTAAGTTGAAATAGAAGTCTTTGAATGCTAGAATGAAATATGACCCTGCTTTTACTACTTCACCTATCTTTATTTCTGATAAGGATTATGATTTCTCTATCGATCCTGAGTTCATTACTTTGGTTGAATCTGGTCCTTTTTATGGCTATGAATCTGAAACTGTTGTGGCACATCTTACTAAATTGAATGATATAGCCACCCTATTCACTAATGATGAGAAAACTTGCTATTACTTTATCCTTAAGTTATTTCCATTCTCATTAAAGTGTGATGCTAAAACATGGTTTAATTCTCTTGATCCTGGTTGTGTGCGTAGTCCCTAGGATATGATTTATTACTTCTGCGCTAAATATTTCCCTGCTCATAAGAAACAAGTTGCTTTAAGGGAAATATATAATTTTGTGCAAATTGAAGAAGAGAGTCTCCCACAAGCTTGGGGGAGGCTTCTCCGATTACTTAATGCTTTGCCTGATCATCCTCTCAAGAAAAATGGAATACTTGATATCTTTTATAATGGACTAACCGATGCTTCCAGAGACTACCTGGATAGTTGTGTTGGTTGTGTTTTCAGGGAAAGAAGTGATGAGCAAGCTGAATTGCTAGCTATTGAATAATATATTGAGTAATGATAATGATTGGACACTTCCTGAACCAACTCCTAAGCCAACTCCGAAGAAAAGGGGTATCCTATTTCTTAGTCCTGAAGATATGCAAGAGGCAAAGAAATCTATGAAAGAAAAGGGTATTAAAGCTGAAGATGTTAAGAATTTACCACCTATTGAAGAAATACATGGTCTTGATAACCCGATAATTTTATTGTTATAAACAAGAAAACTTCAATGCTTATGTTGGTAGACAATTGAAATGTAATGCTTATATGATTGAACACTTGAGTGATTATATGTCTAGAGTTAAGGGTGAACTTAAACTTATTAGTAAACATGCTTCTATGGTTACCACTCAAGTAGAACAAGTGCTTAAAGCTCAAGATGATTTGCTTAATGAATTAAATAATAAGAAAAATGATAATGCTATTAAGGTTGTGACTAGAGGAGGTAAAATGACTCAGGAACCTTTGTATCCTGAGGGCCATCCTAAGAGAATTGAGCAAGATTCTCAAAGAACTAATGTTGATACACCTAGTCCTTCTAAGAGAAAGAAAAAGGAAAATGATAGGACTTTGCATGCTTCGAGTGAACCTGTTGTAGACACACCTGAGAATCTCAATGATATTTCTATTTCTAATGCTGAAACACAATCTGGTAATGAACCTAGTGATAATGTTAATGATGATGTTCATGTTGATGCTCAACCTAGCAATAATAATGATGTAGAGATTGAACCTGTTGTTGATCTTGATAACACACAATCAAAGAATCAAAGTTATGATAAGAGAGACTTCGTTGCTAGGAAGCACGGTAAAGAAAGAGAAACATGGGTTCAGAAACCCATGCCTTTTCCTCCTAAACCATCCAAGAAAAAGGATGATGAGGATTTTGAGCGCTTTGCTGAAATGATTAGACCTATCTTTTTGTGTATGCGTTTGACTGATATGCTTAAAATGAATCCTTATGCTAATTATATGAAAGATATTATTGCAAATAAAAGAAAGATACCGGAAGCTGAAATTTCCACCATGCTTGCTAATTATACTTTTAAAGGTGGATTACCTAAGAAACTAGGAGATCCAGGAGTACCAACTATACCATGCTCCATTAAAAGAAACTATGTTAAAACTGCTTTATGTGATCTTGGAGCCGGTGTTAGTGTTATGCCTCTCTCTTTATATCGTAGACTTGATTTGAATAAGTTGACACCCACTAAAATATCTTTGCAAATGGCTGATAAATCAACTGCTATACCTGTCGGTATTTGTGAGGATGTGCCTGTTGTGGTTGCAAACGTTACTATTTTAACGGACTTTGTTATTCTTGATATTCCCGAGGACGATAGTATGTCTATTATTCTTGGTAGACCCTTTTTGAATACTGGAGGGGCTGTTATTGATTGCAACAAAGGCAATGCCACTTTTCATGTTAATGGTAATGAGCATACGGTACACTTTCCGAGGAAACAACCTCAAGTTCACAGTATAAATTCTATTGGAAAAACTTCAACGATTATTATTGGAGGTTTTGAATTTCGTCTTCCTACTGTCAAGAAGAAATATGATATTCTTATTGTTGGGGACGCATATCCCCGTTGAGGTAACCTAGTCTTATTCAAAAATTCTCTGGTTTCATGTTATTCGGAAAGAGTTTGTTCACAAGACTTGATCAACCTTGTTAATGGATTCCTTTTGATGAGCATGAGATGGATGATGTTAGAAAGCACAACTCTCTGCACCCTCCTTTTACTTTCTGTTATTTAGATTAAATAAAGAAAAAAATAATAGTTTATGTTTGTTCTCTGAATTATCCATGCAATGAAGTATACCCCAAAAATAAAAGTTCTCCAAATGCCCCGAAAATGAAATATGATTTTTTGTAGAATATTCAAGAATATTTGGCACTAAGAACACACCTGTGGGCCACACCACCTGGCCACGAGGGTGTGGGGCGCGCCCCCTGCCTCGTGGGCCCCACGTGGCCCCCCTCCACTTATTCTTGCACCCACACACTACGTCTTCCTCCAGAAAAAAATCATCCACCAGCTCAAACCCGAGTTCTAGCTCATCTTGCTACCATTTTCGATCTCCTTGCTCAAAGCTCCATTCACAAAACTGCTTTGAGGGATTGTTCTTCGGTATGTGACTCCTACAATGGTCCAATTAGTTTTTGTTCTAGTGCTTTATTTATTACAAATTGTTGCTTCTGAGACGACCCTGTTCTTGAGCTTGCATGTCAAATTTATATGGTCCCAAGTAGTTCTAATGCATGATATAGTCTCTAGGCACTTGTGGGAGTAGTTGCTATCAATTTTGTTGAGTTTGGTTCACTTTTATTTTAAGTTACTAAAAATTTCAGAAATTTTCAGAAAATGATGAAGAGATTATTGAGGGGCTCTTCGAGCCGAAGCTCAAAGGATAAGCAAAGTGAAGAGAATAAGAAGCCCAAATATAATCTTCCTCGCACCACGGAGGCCTCACCGACTTCCTCCACGACCAGCTCGAACGGCACATACATCATCCTGCCCGATGACATTTATGCATATTGGGAGCGAACACGATCCCCAGAGCCTGAGCCTGAGCCATCTCCTGACCCTTATCGACAGTTTGTTTATCAGTGGGATCCGGAGGAGATCGCCAACCAGTGGCACCCCGAGGATCCTCCTCAGTACACTGGAGAGGACCACTTTGATCCATGGGCATAAACCAACTTAGGCCAAAAGTCTAAGCTTGGGGGAGTACGTATTTCTCACCGACATTACATTCATGTTCCCACACTCATTTTAGTTGTCGGTGCTCATACCTTTTCATTGTACTATGCATGCTAGTTAATTTTCTTTTTCTAAGCCTTCTTCTTGTGTGTTTGAATAACCTTAAGAAAAACTAAAAAAATAGTTGTAGCTTTTAGCTACTTTACTTTCCATGCCTGTAGTAGTAGTAACTAAAAGAAAACCCAAAAAGATTTCTCGTTCTTCTTTTGCTTGTTGGGAGCTTTCCCGTGTAAATAGTTTTATTTCTTTTCTTTTCTTTGGGGGTCGAGAGGAGAAGACCATGATGAAAATGTTGAGTAGCTCTCATATGCATTATTGTTGATCTAACCAAGAGCCCATATTACCTTGTCTTCTCCCTTGTATTGAATGCTTGCAGATTCCAGCTTAGTCCAATGCATGTGCACTATTATTATTATCCACACCGTTCGGTCGTGCAAGTGAAAGGCAATAATGACGATATATGATGGACTGATTGAGATGAGAGAAGCTGGTATGAACTCGACCTATCTTGTTTTTGTAAATATGATTAGTTCATCATTCCTGATTCAGCCTATTATGAATGAAACATGTTTGCAATGACAATTAGAGATTATAGTTGCTCATGCCATGCTTAATTTGCTAGGAGTTTATAATGGTTTACCTTGCGTGCCAGCGTGCTATTAAAATGGTTGTGATGTGGTATGATAGGGTGGTATCCTCCTTTGAACGATTTGAGTGGATTGACTTGGCACATATTCACACATGTAGTTGAAACAAAATCAACATAGCCTCCACGATATTTATGTTCATGGTTAATTATATCCTATTCATGCTTGCACTCAGTGTTGATTAATTTTAATGCATGTTCATGACTGTTGTCACTCTCTAGTTGGTCGCTTCCCAGTCTCTTTCTAGCCTTCACTTGTACTAAGCGAGAATACTGCTTGTGCATCCACTTCCATAAACCCCAAAGTTATTCCATATGAGTCCACCATACCTACCTATATGCGGTATCTACCTGCCGTTCCAAGTAAATTTGTATGTGCTAAACTCTAAACCTTCAAATGAAATTATGTTTTGTATGCTCGAATAGCTCATGTATCAACTAGGGTTGTCTATATCTTCCATGCTAGGTGGGTTATTCTCAAGAGGAGTGGACTCCACTCCTCATTCATGAGAAAATGGCTGGTAACCGAGATGCCCAGTCCCATGCTCAAACCAAATCAAAATAATTGCAAACAAAACTCCCCCAGGATTGTTGTTAGTTGGAGGCACCCGTTGTTTCGGACAAGCCATGGATTGATGTTTGTTGGTGGTGGGGGAGTATAAACTTTACCATTCTGTTTGGGAACTGCCTATAATGTATGTAGCATGGAAGATATCGAGATCTCTCGGTTGTTATGCTGACAATGAAAGTATACCGCTCAAAATATTATTTATCTCTATTTTAAAACCGAGCTCTGGCACCTCTACAAATCCCTGCTTCCCTCTGCGAAGGGCCTATCTATTTACTTTTATGTTGAGTCATCACCCTCTTATTAAAAAGCACCAGTTGGAGAGCACCGCTGTCATTTGCATGCATTACTATTAGTTTACATTGAGTATGACCGTGACTGGATCTCTTTTACCATGAATTACAATTTCGAGTTAGTCCTTGATCTTTAGAGGTGCTCTGCATTTATGTTTTGCGGTCTCAGAAAGGGCTAGCAAGATACCATCTTGTTATATCATATCATGATTGTTTTGAGAAAGTGTTGTCATCCGAGATTTATCATTATTGCTCGCTAGTTGATTATGCCATTGATATGAGTAAATGTGAGACCTAAGTGTTATTGTGAATACGGTTAGTTCATAATCTTTGCTGAAAAATTGAATGATGGCTTTACATATTTACAACAACAAGAGCAAACAGAGTTTATAAAAGTTTTTCTTTATCACTTTCAGTTTGTCAACTGAATTGCTTGAGGACAAGCAAAGGTTTAAGCTTGGGGGAGTTGATACGTCTCCAACGTATCTACTTTTCCAAACACTTTTGCCCTTGTTTTGGACTCTAACTTGCATGATTTGAATGGAACTAACCCGGACTAACACTGTTTCCACCAAAATTGCCATGGTGTTATTTTTGTGCAGAAATAAAAGTTCTTGGAATGACCTGAAAATCAACGGAGAATATTTTTGGAATATATAAGAAATACTGGCGAAAGAATCAACACCAGGGGGCCCACACCCTGTCCACGAGGGTGGGGGCGCGCCCCCTGCCTCGTGGGCCCCTGATGCTCCACCGACCTCAACTCCAACTCCATATATTCACGTTCGGGGAGAAAAAACCCAAGGAGAAGGATTCATCACGTTTTACGATACGGAGCCGCCGCCAAGCCCTAATATCTCTCGGGAGGGCTGATCTGGAGTCCGTTCGGGGCTCCAAAGAGGGGAATCCGTCGCCATCGTCATCATCAACCTTCCTCCATCACCAATTTCATGATGCTCACCGCCGTGCGTGAGTAATTCCATTGTAGGCTTGCTGGACGGTGATGGGTTGGATGAGATTTATCATGTAATCGAGTTAGTTTTGTTAGGGTTTGATCCCTAGTATCCATTATGTTCTGAGATTGATGTTGCTATGACTTTGCTATGCTTAATGCTTGTCACTAGGGCCCGAGTGCCATGATTTCATATCTGAACCTATTGCGTTTTCATGAATATATGTGAGTTCTTGATCCTATCTTGCAAGTCAATAGTCACCTATTATGTGTTATTATCCATTAACCCTGAAGTGAAAATAATCGGGACAATTATCGGTGATGACCGTAGTTTGAGGAGTTCATATATTCACAAAGTGTTAATGCTTTGGTCCAGTACTCTATTAAAAGGAGGCCTTAATATCCCTTAGTTTCCAATAGGACCCCACTGCCACGGAAGGGTAGGACAAAAGATGTCATGCAAGTTCTTTTCCATAAGCACGTATGACTATATTCGGAATACATGCCTACATTACATTGATGAACTGGAGCTAGTTCTATGTCACCCTATGTTATAACTGTTGCATGAGGAATCACATCCAACATAATTATCTATCACTGATCCAATGCCTACGAGCTTTTCATATATTGATCTTTGCTTAGTTACTTTTCCGCTGCTACTGTAACGCTTGCTACAAAACTGCTACTGTTACTCTTGCTACCGTTACCGCTACTATCATATTACTTTGCTACTAAATACTTTGTTGTAGATATTAAGTCTTTCATATGCGGTTGAATTGACAACTCAACTGTTAATACTTGAGAATATTCTTTGGCTCCCCTTGTGTCGAATCAATAAATTTGGGTTGAATACTCTACCCTCGAAAACTGTTGCGATCCCCTATACTTGTGGGTTATCACTTCCCTCGTTCATCCTTTTCTCTTACAAGATAAACTACTCATACAAATGCATCTTCATGTTTCGTGCAACGCACGGGCATCTTGCTAGTAAATATTTTAAATTTCATTCATTTTTTTGTGGAGAATTTTTTTAATTTTACTTTCATATAATTTTTTAAAAATATTTTTAATGTGACTCGAAATTTCGTGTTTAAAAGAGTTCGGACCCCACCGAAATATGAAAAATTTCGTTCTATTTTTTAGCAGTGCCCAGAATATATGGTATCTAATGCTAATAAAAAGAATATGGGCTTCAAAATATCCTTAAGAATTAGTAAATGGGCTATAAATTATTGAAAATAATAGCTAATGGGTTGTATGCTGTTTTCCACAGAATTGGAGGCTGACTTCTAGGCCTACTAGGTTTATGATGACGTTGTCCTAATTTTCTTTGACACGTACGCAAGGCTTTGTCAACTTAGTCAACACAGAGCAGTTACTGTTGGATGTCCATCCAACAGCCGTCGTGCTTCTTCAATCTTCGATCTTCCTGCTCCAGCCGCCCAAACCAGCGTCGGCAGGACTGCTTGCTCCCTCCTCCCGTGGCCGGCTGTGCTGCCGCCAGGCCATCCCTCTACCCACCCGCACATCCTGTTATTTTCCGGCGACGCCAGTCTCACCCTGCAGCCGACTAGTCAGCGCTCGTACTCCCCACAGCGTGGGCATCCACTGCCACGTCTTCCCCGGCTCCGTGTCATTCCCTTCCTAGGCCTCACCGTCGTCCACCGCCCTGGTGCTCTCGGCGCGGCGTGGTCAACGTGGTCAACGAACGACATCCATCGGAAGTGGACGGTACGTGGAGAGGCTGACAGCTAGGTCCACGGCCGCACACAAGGAAATGCCTCCTTATTACGCGCAAAATAATGATTCCTCCACCTGACAGCTGGGACCCACCGGAAGGGCCTCTGTATTTCGCAAAAAAAACGTTCCCCCTGCTGACAGCTCGGACCCACCAGCTATATCTTCGCACACAAGGAAGTGCCTCCTTATTACACACAAAAATATGAATACTCCCCCTGCTAGCTGGGACCCACCATAGTGGGAGGCTAACTTGTGGGCCTACTAAGTTGAGGGGGACGGAGGGCTTTGTCAACTTAGTCAATATGAACGATTCTAGCTCCAGTGACCGTACGATGTCCATCCAGCGGCCGTAGTGCTTCTTCAACCTCTGGTGTTCTTGCTCCAGCCGCCCAAACCAGCGCTAGTCATGCCGCGTGCTCCTGCCTCCCGTGGCCGGCTATGATGTCATGGAGGCCTCACCGCTCCCTACTACTCCCACTGCTGGCCAAGTCATCCCTCTACTCACCCACACCCCCTGTTATTCTACGGCGACGGCAGCCTCACACCGCAGCCGAACCAGTGAACCCTCATACTCCTCTCCGCGCGGGCATCCACTGCCGCGTCTTCCCCGGTTCCATGTCGTCCCCTTCCTAGGCCTCATCGTCGTCCACCGCCCTGGTGCTCTTGGCGCGACGTGGTCAATGTGGTCAAGGAATGACTACCATCGGAAGAGTACTGTACATGGAGAGGCTGACAGCTGGGTCCACGGCCGCAGCAAGGAAGTGCCTCCTTATTACACGGAAAATAATGATTCCTCCACCTGACAGCAGGGACCCACCGGACGGGCCACCGTATTTTGCGAAAAAAACATTTCCCCCCTGACTGCTGGGACCCACCAGCTACATCTTCACATGCAAGTAAGTGCCTGACAGTCGGGACCCACCTGGTCGAAGCGTACGTAGCATTGTCATCCTGGTCACGAACGTGTACGTACATACGATCGGTCTGTCTACATGTTGCAGCGATGAACCGTGGTCATGTAAGGAAGGGCACGTGTCATAGTATAGGCGCATGTGTCGTAGTAGGCGCGCACGCAGAATGTACACGTACCTACAACCAGGGTGCAAGAAAGTAAATACGGCCACATACGTACATACGGGCGGGGTCTCGAACGCCTACTCGTGCATACGTACAACGAGGGCTCGTGTACATGGTTGGGTCGGAACGGAGAAACTGCGTCATCGTGTTCATCGGGAGCCAACCGGCTTGGATGGAACAGCCGATCGAAACGAGGCCTGGCATACCACAGAATAGAGGAAACGGCCTTGTGTTCGACCGGCCACGGTAACGGGATCCTGTTCATCGGGAGGGGTCTGGCGTACTGCAAAACGGAGGAAACAGACTTCTCTTGGACCTCCTATGGTCGAAATGGGGTCATGTTGATCGGGAGGGGTGTGGCATACCGCAAAACGAAGGAAACGGATTTGTGTTGGAGCGCTATAGTCAAAACGAGGGTCCTGTTCATCAGGAGGGGTGTGGCGTACCGCAAAATGGGACTCCACAAGATACTGTTCATCTCCACCGTTGACCTCCTCCAGCCTCCACGGGCTACTGTTCATCCACCGTCGACCTCCTCTAGCCTCCACCTGTGACTGTTCATCCACGAGCTCCTGTTGATCCAGCATCCACCGCTCCTCCACCGGCTACTGTTCAACCAGCCCTCTCCACGGGGTCCTGTTCAGCCACCCCTCCACGGGCTACTATTCATCCAGCCCTCCATCGGCTATTGTTCAACTAGCCCTCCACGGGGTCCTGTTCATCCAGCCCTCCACGGGGTCCTGTTCATCCACCCCCAACCGGCTCGATCAGGGTCCTGTTCATCCAGCGGTAACGGCCTCTACTACCATGGGGTCTTATTCATCCACCCCCCCCCCACCGGGAACTATTTATCCAACCCCCCAACAACACTCACTGTTCATCAAGAGGCAGCATCGATCGGCTTCAGTTAGCAGCAGTAGCGAAGGAATCACTCGGGTTCATTTAACAGCAAGGGACCGATCGGGGTTCAGTAACATAGCTAGTGCAATCACGCGGGTTCAGTTAGAGCCCAACGCCTCTCTCGGGTTCAATTAGAGCGCAATGCCTCGCGCACACGCGCGTACGTGTACGAGAGAAACGCGCAAACCTTCGTGCATCGCTTGGCCCCGATCACCCACCGTAATCGGGAACTCCCCGATATTTTCCTTGCCCTCGCTTATACCACGCTTTTTCTGTCATGCATGGCCCAAAGAATGTCATGCAGTTGCGTCTCCGGCCCGCCAAAGACGAAAAGCCCATTTTCTGTCATGATTTTTTGTCACAAAAGTAGGAGCCCACCGCATCTATGATGATACCGGGTTTTGTCACAATTATTGTCATAGAAGTGTCATAAGCATGACAGGAAAAAATTCGTTCGGCCCAAAGTGTCATGGATGTGTCTTTTTTTGTAGTGCTTGTATCTGATCTTTGTCTCAAAACCTCAGATTGGTACCTGTGGGTTGCTAGTAGTGTTGATTACTCCTTGTAGTTGATGCTAGTTGGTTTATTTAGTGGAAGATCATATGTTCAGATCCTTAATGATAATTATTACTCCTCTGATTATGAACATGAATATGCTTTGTGAGTAGTTACGTTTGTTCTTGAGGACATGGGAGAAGTCTTGTTATAAGTAATCATGTGAATTTGGTATTCGTTCGATGAGATGTATGTTGTCTCTCTTCTAGTGGTGTTATGTGAACGCTGACTACATGACACTTCACCATTGTTTGGGCCTAGGGGAAGGCATTGGGAAGTAATAAGTAGATGATGGGTTGCTAGAGTGACAGAAGCTTAAACCCTAGTTTATGCGTTGCTTCGTAAGGGGCTGATTTGGATCCATATGTTTCATGCTATGGTTAGATTTATCTTAATTCTTCTTTCGTAGTTGCGGATGCTTGTGAGAGGGGTTAATCATAAGTGGGAGGCTTGTCCAAGTAAGGACAAGACCCAAGCACCGGTCACCCACATATCAAACTATCAAAGTAACAAACGCGAATCATATGAGCATGATGAAAACTAGCTTGACAGTAATTCCCATGTGTCCTCGGGAGTTCTTTGATTTATATAAGAGTTCTTCCAGGCTTGTCCTTTGCTATAAAAAGGATTGGACCACCTTGCTGCACCTTTGTTACACTTGTTACTTGTTACCCATTACGAATTATCTTATCACAAAACTATCTGTTACCCATAAGTTTAGCGCTTGTAGAGAATACCTTGCTGAAAACCACTTGTCATTTCCTTCTGCTCCTCATTGAGTTCGACACTCTTATCGAAAGGACTACGATATATCCCCTATACTTGTGGATCATCACTGCCACACAACTGCCTGAGGTTGAAGACAACCTGGAGGCACTGGTGGGTTGGGCTGCTGCTCGGCTAGGCCGGCTATAGAAGTGAGTCAGGTAACCCAGGTAGGTTTATGTCTCTCTCTCTTTTTATTTCTGTTTGTATTTTCTTTTGCTTGTTTGTTTGATTTGAAGCATCAAATCATTTTAAAACTTTATGTAAATTTTTATGTGAGCTCAGAAAAATAGTCCAGGGTCACACGCAAAGTTACAAAAGTATTTGAACTTCATTTCTTATATAACAGAAATAAATCCAACTCAAATAAGTTATTGATTTAATTCAAAGGCCCAAAATAAATGTTTTTAAGCCTCCAAAAATATTGGTTTGAATTTTTGTTCTTGCCCATATTTTTGAAAGTTTAACAGGAAGATTTTCCTAGGCTCATTTGAAGAGATTTCTAATGTGGGTCATTTTTTAAAAAGATTTCTAAGGTTTAAGAATTCCCTCAATTCAATTTACTTTGAAATTAAAATCATGCATGACGCTACTCACTGATGCAACTAATTGCAAAGCAATTTCTAGGGCCATGATAACTCACCCCCACTAAACAAGAATCTCATCCCAAGATTCAAGACCTGAGGTAAGAGGAAAGGGGAATACAGAACTGACCCAGCCTTCATGATCCAAGTTGCATTTCCCGAGGATGTTGATCTATTGCATCGTTTTGATCTTGACGTCTTTGCCTTTGATAAGTTTACCCAAAATGATGATGACAGAAGGAACTCTACATGATTCGATCTTCTCGAAGATCAAACAACTCATGATCAACTCATGGAATGAGACGTAAGAACATGTCCTGAGCTGGGACACAAAACACACATCTGGAACGAGGAAAGGAAGCATATGACGAAGGTTCAATTTGGTAGGCAACAATTCCACACTTAAGTAAGATGGCAAACGGTTTCAAAGTAGTGGGGAGTTGATGGCCCTTTATACCATAACGGGGCACCTTAGTGGAGGTGGCTCATTGAATTATCTCCGGAAGTGGCAAAAAGAATTACTTTTGATACATAGATCATTGAAACTCTTCATACCAGCCCGAGGCAATTCACACACGATCATTTGAAAGAGTTTGAAGAAATGACATACTCAGTTTGAAATTGAAGCTATGGTTATAGAGGAATCGGAAACTGGAAGGCACATTCCAATTGATACCGAGGATATAACCCAATGACTAAGCGTGCTCTCAAGAACTTGATCATTTCCATACTCATCAAGATCTTACCAACATCTGTGCTGTGGATCCTGGCAACACATCATACTACCATGAACAATGATGGAGAATGCAGATGCAAAGGAAGACAACACTTTCTCAGATTTCACCTTAGCTATGCCAAGGAAACAAAATCTGGATGATCGGCCGAGAGACATTTAGCACTCCGCTTATAATGTTCTCCTTAATGTTATAGGTACCACGATCATGCTTCGGAGTAGCATCAATATGGTCATCAAGTAAAGGTCAGACTTCGGAAGCACCAGGGGTCCGTAAGGAACAACTTCTCGAATAAGTCATATGAAATCCTCATGGGGAAGCGGCTAACTTTTCAATCAAGATACTTCAATAATAGGTCTTCCAGCTAGGTGTGTTGGCCACAACTTCCACTTTATTGGTTTAGAAAGACTAATGTTATAATTCTTGGGAAACATTCCAACCATCATATCTTCCTGGAATTCAGATCTGGTTGGTGACATGATATTCCAGACTCAGCATGTCTGAAGGAGAAAGGTTGCAACACAAGTCGTTGAGATAATGTTGCGAGATTCTCAGGAAATGAACTACAGAAGCAAGCTCCAAAACATGAGCCGGTTTGCAAGATACATGTGAACAGAATGTCCAAGACAATTGTGGCCACATAGAAATCTTATAACAAAATTATTACCGAGTTTAGGTGGAGAACCATCATCGCGAATAACGAAGTCCTTGCATAAGTTATATGATTAGCTCTTATGAAGGAACTTCTTCTTCTTGAGTAAGTCAATCAGTGGCTTGGTGTGCTAGGGATACATATAGAATGGAGGTTGCAAGTCTCCAGACTACATAATACTTCACACATATGCATGACTGACTTGGGATGATTCCAGAGGGAGAAAAAACAAGCTTTCTCAAGTTCACGGCGGCAAATTGCATCAAGTGCACATGAACCTAGAGAAAGTCACTTCTTTCATCAAACATATACTTCATGAGACAACACGAAGAAGATGCTTTCAAAAGTTCCCAACACTAACTTAGGTGTTCAACATGAATCATGGACAAGATAAAAATGTTGTTAATGGGCTCAACAACAATTTATCGAGATTTCCATTATGGAAAGAACTCCATAACTATGTGAACAAAGTGATAGCATCGGTCAGACCCAAAGATATAATGATGCATGCTTGAGGGAATAACCATGAGTAAGACAACATTACGAACATCGTTGGTTCTGATTTGATTTGACGATAGCCCATACTCAAACCAAAGATTTGATAAGGCAACAACTCCAACAATTGATCACGAGGATCAATCGATGAAGATATCATCTTTCTTCAGCACACACACACAAAGACATTTCTTAGTAATGAACTAAGTTAGGCAAAGGTTTTATCTTCCAACTCTCCAAGTTGTTATTTAGCTTAACCAACTAGTTCAGGGTATCCAACACAGATTCTTGGAGAAGGGGTGGTTTATGCAAATCAAACTTGATCACGGGCCCAACGTAATGATCAGGGAACAACCTGGTAATACTTCTGAGAAGATATTCGGAAAATCACGAACCACCGATATGATATTAAGCTCGAGAACAATCTTGCTTTTCAGGGCAAGATGATATGATCAAATAAGCAAGGGATTGACACAATCCTAACTCATTGATCAAGAGTGCGCCAGGAAATATGGACTAGGTAGCACAATCAATCCTAGAATGATGATTCAGTAACCAACACTCTAAGAATGAAATTTATCGTCCATTAACTATCAGGCAACGGGGTTGCTAGGAGTATTGATTTCACACATCACAATTTACTTGTCGAAATTCCAGTTACAATAACACGGAAACTGAGGAATGAACAATGATGGCAAGAGGTAACACTATATCAAGAATTCATAAGAGGTTGTGCAATTCTCATGACATTCCTGACATGAAGGGGTGACACTCCAAGGTAGAACAGACAAAAGTTGGATTGGCATTTTGATCTGCGGAATACAACTGCTTTGACCCAATCCTAGAAATGGATGAGGTGCTAGAGTCTGTTTCTCCTAGTCATTCTAGGATAGAATGGCTTGACGAACCACAAGAATAGTAGGCACCGATGAGCACGAATGCACAACTATTCTCGACTAGCAATTGATAGACGATGGTCGGAATACAACTGAAGAGGGACAACTCAAAGGAAAATATAACTTTCTAAGTTGTGGATGCATAGATTAGTATGTCGAGAAAAGCTCAACATTTCTTCCAGATAACCCATGTAGAAAAGTAGGATTGGCAGAGTCAAAATATCAAATGGAGAACTCATCAAGAGCACTCTTATTGTGATCTTTTGGTTCAGACGAATTTCTGCCAAGGATGGTTCATGGTATTTGGAAGAATGATATACCATGGACCTCGAGGACTATCACAAAGGTCACTAATATCCTAAAGGAACGAGCAAACACTATCAGCACGAGGTAAGTAGAGTGAATCTTGGGTTCAAGAACCCATAAATAGAATGCCTACTAACTAAATGGCATCACATGATGCTTTCGAGAATGATGGCCAGAATCATCACACTGGGAACACAAAACATGGCTAGATTACTAGCTGGTTCTCTAAGATACCCTAGTGTCATAATAATAGCTTCAACATATATGTCGAGGCAATGGAGTACCTCAGCACACCGATTAGTGTGCTTAATCTGGTCCAAAAGGGCATAGGGAACAGGGAGGAAAGATTTGCAAATGCATTAGATTGTTTAGAAACCTGGGTCAACTCGAACAACACAACAGTTGTAGTTGCTCAAAAAGATTTTGAGACATCCTGCAAAATGGCGGCATAACCACTCAATATCACAATATCAAGGTTTCGAGACCAACTGTTAACACACGGAAGTACTATAAACTGAACTGAGACTTGAATCCATCAATCCTATAAGTCTACGGATTATTAGTAATATGTGATCCTGGAAGAAAAATGAGAAGCCTAGTTCTTAATCCCCGTAGGACAGAAGAGGGTGACTCAGATCAGAAGGACATAAGGTAAAGGAGTAAAAAGAGCCTTACATTCCCTTCCACAATCAATTCCCTTATATAACTAAAGCATTTCTAGACTCGACTTCGACCAGTTTGGCTTGGTAATCCTATAGGCAATCAAGCTCTGATACCAAAGCTGTCAGGACCCCGATCCTAATTCACACTGATCTAGCATGTAACACATTGTATCACTTTGCGGCCTTGCGCATAGTATTCCCATGGCTGCAGCCTTACCTTGGCCGGGACCGTTTGCGCCTTTTGGCTCATGTATACGATTGTGTCGCTAGCGTCCATATGACAGAGAACCTGGGATGACATGACTAGTCATAAACCCAAGGTGGCACAAACTTACAGGGATAGACATACGTAACCCAGCAATGAACATGTCGGTCATCAACGTATGAACCCAAGTCGTAGCAAGCTACAAGGACTTAAAGGAACAACACCTGACATTTCCTCGAAGGGACAGACACAGGATCAAAGAAAGATACATGCCGACCAACCTAAGTGTTTCGGAGTAGTAGCGAACTACCATGGCTCAGTGTAAGCACTAGGAGACATTTCCCCATACGGAAGGCTACCAAGAATAAACAACTAGGTGTCGGATCCCACACATACCAAGCATTTCAATAACATACACACAATATGCTCGATATGTGTAAATACAACATGACATCACAACAAAACTCTACGACTCAAAGTATTTATTCAATAGGCTCCAAGGAGCCAGATATTATTGTTGGGGATCATAGCAGAAATTTAAAATTTTCTACGCATCACCAAGATCAATCTATGGAGTAATCTAGCAACGAGGGGAAGGAGAGTGCATCTACATACCCTTGTAGATCGCTAAGCGGAAGCGTTCAAGTGAACGGGGTTGATGGAGTCGTACTCGTCGTGATCCAAATCACCGATGATCCTAGTGCCGAACGGACGGCACCTCCGCGTTCAACACACGTACAACCTGGTGACGTCTCCTACGCCTTGATCCAGCAAGGGGAGAAGGAGAGGTTGGGGAAGACTCCATCCAACAGCAGCACGACGGCGTGGTGGTGGTGGAGGAGCGCGGGACTCCAGCAGGGCTTCGCCAAGCACTACGAGAGACGAGGAAGGAGAGGGGTAGGGGTGCGCCAACAGGGGAGGAACTTCATGTGTTGGGCTGCCCCTTTGCCTCCACTATATATAGGGGGAGAGGGAGGGCTGCGCCCCCACCTAGGGTTTCCACCCTAGGGGTGGCGGCCGCCCCAATCCCCATCGGGGGTGGCGGCCAAGTGGAGGGGGAGAGGGAGGCGCACCAGGCATGGGCCTTAGGGCCCATCTGCCCTTAGGGTTTGCCCCCTCTTCCCCTTAGGCGCATGGGCCTTGGTGGGGAGGCGCTCCAGCCCACTTAGGGGCTGGTCCCTTCTCACACTTGGCCCATGTATGCCTCCGGGGCTGGTGGCCCCTCCCGGTGGACCCCCGGACCCCTCCGATGGTCCCGGTACACTACCGGTGATGCCCGGAACACTTCCGGTGGCCAAAACCATACTTCCTATATATCAATCTTTACCTCCGGACCATTCCGGAACTCCTCGTGACGTCAGGGATCTCATCCGAGACTCCGAACAACATTCGGTAACCGCGTACATACTTTCCCTATAACCCTAGCGTCATCGAACCTTAAGTGTGTAGACCCTACGGGCTCGGGAGTCATGCAGACATGGCCGAGACAACTCTCCGGTCAATAACCAACAGCGGGATCTGGATACCCATGTTGGCTCCCACATGCTCCATGATGATCTCATCGGATGAACCATGATGTCAAGGATTCAATCAATCCCGTATACAATTCCCTTTGTCTATCGGTATGATACTTGCCCGAGATTCGATCGTCGGTATCCCGATACCTTGTTCAATCTCGTTACCAGCAAGTCTCTTTACTCGTTCCGTAACACATCATCCCGTGATCAACTCCTTGATCACATTGTGCACATTATGATGATGTCCTACCGAGTGGGCCCAGAGATACCTCTCCGTTTACACAGAGTGACAAATCCTAGTCTCGATTCGTGCCAACCCAACAGACACTTTCAGAGATACCTATAGTGTACCTTTATAGCCACCCAGTTACGTTGTGACGTTTGGCACACCCAAAGAACTCCTACGGTATCCGGGAGTTGCACAATCTCATGGTCTAAGGAAATGATACTTGACATTAGAAAAGCTTTAGCAAACGAACTACACGATCTTGTGCTAGGCTTAGGATTGGGTCTTGTCCATCACATCATTCTCTAATGATGTGATCCCGTTATCAACGACATCCAATGTCCATGGTCAGGAAACTGTAACCATCTATTGATCAACGAGCTAGTCAACTAGAGGCTTACTAGGGACATGGTGTTGTCTATGTATCCACTCATGTATCTGAGTTTCCTATCAATACAATTCTAGCATGGATAATAAACGATTATCATGAACAATGAAATATAATAATAATAACTAATTTATTATTGCCTCTAGGGCATATTTCCAACAATTATAAACATGGGTCTCATGACCCAGCATTCAAGTCATACAAGCAACAAGCACAGGCGGAAGCATAAACATTTCTGAGTACAGACATCTGAAAAGAAAGAAGGCTAGGAAGCCTGTCTATCTATAAGACCCTCCAAAGGAGCCAGACCTCTGTCTGGGATTCCCAAGCTAATTGTCGAAGCTCACTTTTCATCGGGTTTGGCAATTCTAGCAGCTTCATCACAGAAGTAAATAACATGCCCATCAATATTTTGTACCAAGAGATCTTTAACCATAGCAACACTAGGTTATACTTTAATTTGTTCAGCAGGTTTAGGTGCTCTAATATTACTTTTGCGAACCACAGTTGAAACCTTAGCATGTTCCTTTATCTTAACAGAGAAAGGTGGGTTTTCAATATAAGTAGTAGGCACAACTGGATCAACATTGTAAATATTAGTTTCATCCTTAGCTATGTCGGGTTCTTTAATTTGTTCTTTGATAGGTGGGTGATATTTAAACCACTTATCCTTAGGGAGATCAACATGAGTAGCAAATGATTCACAAAAGGAGGCTACTATCTCAGAGTCAAGTCCATATTTAGCGCTAAACTTGTGACAAGCATCGGGATTCATAAAAGATTTAACACAATCAAATTCAAGCTTAATACCTGACTCTTTACCTTTGTTGAGTTCTCAATCTTTAGAGTTGCATTTAATTCTTTCTAAAAATCCCACCTGAATTCAATAGCCTTTTTCATAAAAGAACCGATACAAGAAGTATCGAGCATGGATCAATCATCATGAGAAAGCCGAGCATAAAAATTTTGAATAATAATTTCTCTTGAGAGCTCATGATTGAGGCATGAATATAACATTGACTTAAGCCTCCCCCAAGCTAGAGCGATACTTTCTCCTTCACGAGGCCAAAAATTATATATATAATTTCAATCACGATGAACTAGATGCATAGGATAATTTTTTGGTGAAATTCCAATTTCAATCGATTCCAATTCCAAGATCCAATATCATCGCATAGCCTATACCATGCCAATGCTTTTCCCTTCAAAGATAAAGGGAAAACCTTCTTCTTAGCTTCATCTCCGGGCAAACCTGCAAGCTTAAATAATCCACAAATTTCACCCACATATATTAAGTGCGTATCAGGATGTTCAGTTCCATCTCCTGCATAAGGATTAGCTAGCAGTTGTTCAATCATACCCGAAGGAATTTCATAACCAATATTTCTAGTAGGTGCAGTAGGTTGAGGGTAGCTAATTGTGGTTCCGGTCGAGGTGAAGATACCCCGAACAAACCCCTCAAAGGATGATTCTCCATAGTAACAAGTGGTAATAAATTTCAGCATGTAGTAATAATTTTCCCTTACCAATTTCCACTTACCAAGAGCGCTTCACTCCCCGACAACGGCGACAAAAAAGAGCCTTGATGACCCACAAGTATAGGGGATCAATCGCAATCCTTTCGATAAGTAAGAGTGTCGAACCCAACGAGGAGCAGAAGGAAATGACAGGTGGTTTTCAGCAAGGTAATCTCTACAAGCACTAAAATTGTCGGTAATGAGTAGTTTGATGGCAAGATAATTTGTAACAAGCAAGTAACGATAACGGTAACGGTAAGTAAAGTGCAGAAAGGTAGCCCAATCCTTTTGAGGCAAAGGACAGGCCAAAGCGGTCTCTTATGATAAGCAAAGTGTTCTTGAGGGTACACGGGAATTTCATCATATCACTTTCATCATGTTGGTTTGATTTGTGTTCGCTACTTTGATAATTTGATATGTGAGTGGACTGGTGCTTAGGTGTTGTCCTTACTTGAACAAACCTCCTACTTATGATTAACCCCCTCGCAAGTATCCGTAACTACGAGAAAAGTATTAAGATAAAATCTAACCATAGCATTAAACTTTTGGATCCAAATCAGTCCCTTACGAAGTAGCGCATAAACTAGGGTTTAAGTTTCTATCACGCTAGCAACCCATCATCTAATAACTACTCCACAATGCATTCCCTTAGGCCCAAATATGGTGAAGTGTCATGTAGTCGACGTTCACATGACACCACTAAGGGAATCACAACATACATATCATCAAAATATCGAACACATATCAAGTTCACATGATTACTTGCAACATGACTTCTCCCGCGACCTCAAGAACAAAAGTAACTACTCACAAATAATAACCATGCTCAAGATTAGAGGGTTATTAAATAACACAATGGATCTAAACATATAATCTTCCACCAAATAAACCATATAGTAATCAACTACAAGATGTAATCAACACTACTAGTCACCCACAAGTACCAATCTAAGGTTCCAGTACAAATATTGAACACAATAGATGAACTAGGGTTTGAGAGAAGATGGTGCTCTTGAGGATGTTGATGGAGATGGCCCTCCCAAATATGGGAGAGTTGTTGGTGATGACGATGACGATGATTTCCCCCTCCTGGAAGGAAGTTCTCCCGACGGAATCGCTCCGCCGGAGGGTAAAAGTGCTCCTGCCCAAGTTCCGCCTCGAGATGGTGGTGCTTCGTCCGAAAGTCCTCCTGTTATTTTTTTCTGGGTCAAAATGACTTGTCTACCAGAAGAGGGGCACCGGAGGTGGGCCGAGGAGGCACAACCCACCAGGGCGCACCTAGGGGCCCTGGCGCGCCCAGGAGGGTTGTGTCCACCTGGTGGGCCCCCTTTGGTAGTTATTTGCTCCAATAATTCTTAAATATTCCATAAAAAATCTCCGTGAAGTTTCAGCTTATTTGGAGATGTGCAGAATAGGTAACTTTGACGTAGCTTTTTTAGGTCTAGAATCCAGCTGTCGGTATTCTCCCTCTTTGTGTAAAACTTGCATAACATGAGAGAAAAGGCATTATAAATACTCCAAAACGCATTATTATGCATAAAAATATTATAAAATAACAGTAGGAAAATATGATGCAAAATGGACATATCACACGCCATCCTTTTTTATTGGTAATGGCAGTTGGCGGGCGTTAGTTGTAAAACAAGATCAAATGACAACAGTTTTTAAACGAAAATTTCCTTCTCATAGAGAAGCTACCATGTCACCCTAAGAAACTACCACCTTTTCCCTCTCCCTCTCAACTAAAACTATGAGGCGGACGTTCGCAAATGCCACCCTCCTTGGCAAACGCTTACCAGTTATGGACTGCTGGGGAACGTAGTATTTCAAATTTTTTGCCTACGATCACGCAAGATCTATCTAGGAGAAGCATAGAAACGAGCGGGGAGAGTGTGTCTACGTACCCTCGTAGACCAAAAGCGGAAGCGTTTAGTAACGTAGTTGATGTAGTCGAACGTCTTCGCGATCCAACCGATCCAAGTACCGAACGTACGGCACATCCGCGATCAGCACACGTTCAGCTCGGTGACGTCCCTCGAACTCTTGATCCAATTGAGGCCGAGGAAGAGTTCCTTCAGCATGATGGCGTGGCGACGGTGATGATGAAGTTACCGGCGCAGAGCTTCGCCTAAGCACTACGACGATATGACCGGGGTGTGTAACTGTGGAGGGGGGCACCGCACACGGCTAAAAGATCAACTTGTGTGTTCTAGGGTGCCCCCTTGCCCCCGTATATAAAGGAGGGAGGGGGAGGCCGGCCGGCCCTAGGGGCGCGCCCAAGGAGAGGGAGTCCTACTAGACTTACCAATCCTAGTAGGATTCCTCCACAAGGAAGAGAGGGGGAAGGAAGGAGAGGGAGAGGGAGTAGGGAAGGGGGGCCCCGCCCCCTTCCCTTGTCAAATTCGGACTGCAAGGGGGGGCTGCCCTGGCTGCCCTCCTCTCTCTCCAACAAGGCCCATGGTGGCCAATTAGTTCCCGGGGGGGGGGGGTCCGGTAACCCCTCCGGCAGTTCGGTTTTACCCGAAACTATCCGGAACACTTCTGGTGTCTGAATAACATGGTCCAATATATCAATCTTTATGTCTCGACCATTTTGAGACTCCTCGTCATGTCCGTGATCTCATCGGGGACTCCGAACAACCTTCGGTCATCAAATCACATAAACTCATAATACAAATCATCATCGAACGTTAAGCGTGCGGACCCTACGGGTTCGACAACTATGTAGACATGGCCTAGACACATCTCCGGTCAATAACCAATAGTGGAACCTGGATGCTCATATTGGCTCGATTCTACAAAGATCTTTATCGGTCAAACCGCATAACAACATACGTTGTTCCCTTTGTCATCGGTATGTTACTTGCCCGAGATTCAATCGTCAGTATCATCATACCTAGTTCAATCTCGTTACCGGCAAGTCTCTTTACTCGTTCCATAATGCATCATCCTGTAACTAACTCATTAGTCACATTGCTTGCGAGGCTTATAGTGATGAGCATTACCGAGAGGGCCTAGAGATACCTCTCCAACATTCGGAGTGACAAATCGCAATCTCGATCTATGCCAACTCAACAAACACCATCGGAGACACCTTAGAGCATCTTTATAATCACCCAGTTACGTTGTGACTTTTGATAGCACACTAAGTGTTCCTTCGGTATTCGGGAGTTGCATAATCTCATAGTCATAGGAATATGTATAAGTCATGAAGAAAGCAATAACAATAAACTAAACGATCATAGTGCTAAGCTAACGGATGGGTCTTGTTCATCACATCTTTCTCTAATGATATGATCCCGTTTATCAAATGAAAACACATTTCTATGGCTAGGAAACTTAACCATTTTTGATTAACGAGCTAATCAAGTAGAGGCATACTAGAGACACTCTGTTTGTCTATGTATTCACACATGTACTAAGTTTCCGGTTAATACAATTCTAGCATGAATAATAAACATTTATCATGATATAAGGAAATATAAATAACAACTTTATTACTGCGTCTATGGCATATTTCCTTCATGGACGTCTTTTTTAAGGAAACGCCATCACGGCTTACTTTATTGAAAGTCAAATAAGGCTTACATCGTTCATGAGAAGTTTGAGAATAAAGTCTGGAGGTTCATTGACCCAATTACAAGAAAAAATGTTCTCAAAACTATGCATAGCAATCTGGCGAGCGACAAAATTTGCCTCCCATAAGCAATGACAAAATTGGACGTTCCCAATAAAAGCGGTCAAGTCCATGCAATCAACAAAGATTGGGGCACTTTCGTTCCACTATGTAGTGTTTGTGCAAGCATCAATAACCTCAGAAGAATCAGATTCCGCAATAAGGTTGATACCCAGAGAAGAAACGAAGGACAAACCATGCTTCATGGCCAATGCTTCCAATGTAAAGGCTTCAGACGCATAAGGGATAAAAGAGCAAGCCACAACCACAAATTTACCACGAGAATCCATAATCACCGCTGCAGTAGCGCCCATACCTATGTCACTATGGTATGAAGCATCAACGTTTAGTTTGAGTTGATCCATACCTGATTTCTTTCACTTCTCAACCTCTCTCATTGTACACCTTTGATTAGCTTTCACATAAGCATTGCACAACGCCAAGATAAACATCATCCAACTAGCAGCAGCTGGAACCTTTTCTGAATGTGTTGTTTCACAACGAATCCACCACAAGTATCAACATGTTGTAGCTATGACCTCAACCACCCCCACATTTTGGAGACCACAATACTGATCTGATGATGATTCAAGTAATTCTTCCATCATTTCTGAACCTGATCTATCTACAGCAAAAGATGCCATAATCCGCTCTTCAAGCTTCAGTTCTTTCCAAAGGTGTTGAGCCGACGAACACTCAAAGAGAAGATGTGAAATATCATCGAGATAATTATGGCACATGGGGCATAAAGGATTTGTCCCTATGTGGCGATTTATAATTATAGCTTTCATTTGGAGTGTCGCATGAAGAGCCCTCCAGCAAAATATTTTTATTTTACCACGAACCACAAGCTTCCAGATTTTACCATATAGGATTTGAACCTGCGGATGAAGATGCAAACTGTTGTGAAATATTTTCAAATTGGTGTCTTCACTCCATGTGATATGCCGACTTGAAAAAAAAAAGTTCCTGATTTATTAAAGTGCCACGCCACGAAGTCCTTGAACCCGTTTGGGCTGAGTGGTATCCTTAGAATTCGTGTTGCATCTACCATAAAGAAAATGTCCCGAATCAAGTTCTCATCCCATTTACCCATCCCTGGATCGATTAGGTCTGACACCCTATCAATCAGGACAACCCCCCTCTGAGAGATAATCCTTCTATTTGGTCTGGTTGGAATTCATGGGTCTCTCCACATGTTGATGGACTTAGTCGTTTTCCGCACGCAAGATGTAACCTCTTTTAGAAGTTTGAATACCCGCAACTATACTTTGCCATGTGAAAGACGAACCCTTTTTGGGGCCAGCTTTGAGGATATCTTGGTTTGGGTAATACTTTGCCTTAAAAATCCTAGCACATAGAGAATTAGAATTGACTATCAACCGCCGCACCTGTTATGGACGTCCTTTTTAATATTGTTACATCATGTAGGGACGCATAGTTATTTAGGGACTTTCTTTGTTTTAAATTAAATGTTGTTGACTTGGTAACTTTATACTACTACATTTTTATTAATATATATGGAACAAAGGTGCTTTAAAAAAATGGAACAAAGGGAGTAAAATAGGGACCTATCTATATTGAATGTGGGCGGGCCGGCACGCGGCAGTCTTCCCCAATAAAGTCCTCTCTCCTCCTCCGCCGGAATCCTTCGCCTCTTCTCCTCGTCAGCCTCCTTCTCCCATCTTCTGGTGACGTGGTTCCCTCTGCTGGAAAGCAAGGGTTGTTCGCTATAGTTTGCTTGTATTGTTTGTTCGTCTTTGCTCTCGTCTTTTTCTTTGTTTTCAAGAATCGAATCAAACGAAAATTTTCCCTCCTCTTGAAGACCAATCTCGGTTGACCCTATCCAAGCTGCCCTCAACTAATACTACCAGCACCAGTTTATTTTTCGAATAAACCGGGGATTCCGCCATGCCCCGCGGCAAGTCCTCCTCCGGCGGCAGCTTGTTCTACCGGAGGAAGCACTCATGGCGCCGCGATGAGTTAGTGAGCAGGAGCACCCTGCATCTGGTGAGGACCTTCTTCATCATCTCCCATCAATTGCTATCAGTTGCCACTTGCCAGTCAGAATCGGCCTGCAGAGATTGTTTCTTTGTGCGTATTGGGGAGGTGGCAAAATTGTAATATTGCGCCATTCGACATTCTCCAAGTCAACAGCATTTTGCTGATATATTTTAGTCTGCTATGTTGCTGATTATTATGGCCGCTTTGAATATCCAGAGTCCTTCTATTTTTGTGTATTTTTTATGGCATGTTTATTGCTGTCAATATTCAGAAGTTGTACCTGTACTAAAACAGTTTATCAGGCTTTATGCAGTCAAGAGATCAAATTTCATGACTAAGGCATCACAGACTCATGTCAGACTTCTTTTTATTCGGAAAGGAGTTATTGTTAGTTTTTGGTAAAACATGTGGCATCATTCCCAGAATATGCTAGGGATTTGTTAGATCATATAGTTGCAACAGGCTGTTGTTGTTACTGTCCTCATTATTCTGATGTTTCTTGTTGATTTTTATGGCAACACCTGCAGCTGGACTTCGATGACGGCACACCACCAGAACATGCTTGGAGAAGGAAATTAAGTAGTCACGCTAATAGACTGAAGGAGTTCAATGTTACGTTCAGAGAAGCATTTAAAATGGTATGAAAAATGCAATTGTCAAACAGAGGTACTAACTGTCCGTGTTGTCATTCTTCTGAAGTCTTGAGGAAGATGTCCAAATTATGTTTTCCCCTTGACCATCAGATGAAGCTTGGTCTCCGGCTTTGGTCATATGTTCGAGAAGAAGCTTCTCATGGAAGGGTAATGCATTGGCATGCTGATTTTTTTTCTTAAGCATGCATCTAATTTCACGTAATTTTGTATTAGAATTTAGAAGAAAGGCACCGAGAAGCCTCAGAATACAAACCCAAACCAAAAACCAATTCCAAACAAATGAAAGAAAATTATACAAAAGAAGAACATTGAAACAAAAAACATAAATTTCTGATCACGGCAAAACTGTAGCAGTAGCTGCTGACACAGGTCCCTGGTCTTGGGGGCTGATGTATCAAGAGCCTGCTTATTGTGCATTTCATATTACTAAATGTTCTATGTAAGGAAAACCTTGTTACATTCAAGTGTACCTTTATTTATTGACTCCTTTTAACATGGATATTTATCAATTTTCAGAAAGCACCGATTGATCCATTCACGAGGGAGAGCAGCAAACCATCAGCCTCACAAGGAGTACCCCTTGGTGGGATGGGGTGTGTGTACCTCATGATGATAAACTTCACAAACATGCTTCCATTATTTCTGTTGCCAACAATTGCTCCCTATTTATAATTTATTCCCCTTTTCAGGACTGGTAGCATATCAAGAGGTTTTAGAGGGGAGTTCAAGCATTGGCAGATAACTCCTGGTTCATGTGATATGTCACCAGTGATGGAAAACCAATTTTCGGTGACTGACCTTTTACCCTGCTAAAACATGCTATATCCTCAAATATTTACCTTTTTTCTCAGTTTCATGTACATGTTGATACACTATTCTATAGAAGTGGTCAAACATAAAGAAAGATTGACTTAGGACAAAGCTAGAACTTCTAATAATTTGGAACAAAGGGAGTAGTTTATATTATTTTTCTTCCCCTCATATTATCCTTTGGAATAGTTGTTTGGAATATGATACTTCATGGTGTTCTCAGCCAACAAAGAGTAGATCATTATTGAGAACCCTCTGTTGTGTTAGCCACCAGGTAGATAGATCATTGATGCACTGCTAGTTAAGCAAAAATATACTAATGTCCTAATTGTTTGTTACATATTGAAAATGGCATCATGATTTTGGATTGTTGAGGTTTGATGAAAACTCACTTGTTCCATACTAAAAACAAATGCCCTTGAAGATTATTCTGCCTCATGTGTTAAGTAAGTTTTCTTTTTCGTGATCATGTGTGTTACATAAGCTTTGTGATGTATCTTTATCTACACTCTTAAGTTCTCTACAAGTGTAAACCAAGCAGTGCATGATTTTGCTAGAAGTACAATTTCTTACCTAAAAGGCTAAAACACACCTCTCATTTTTTTATTCATTCTGTTCTTAATTTACCACAGATCTTTATAACTAGAGAAGGAGGAAGCAAAAAGTACTCCTCAGTTTTAGCTCCTGGTCAGCATGATGGTTTAAAGTATGATTCGTTTTGCCCTGTCAGACAGTACATTCTTAATTTCCTGAAATTTTCTCTATGGATGTTCTGTCTAATGGATGCAAGTCTGGAATGTTCTCTTCGGTCTTCGTATGTAAGAATATATATAGCAGTCATGACACAGTACAACAACAACAACGCCTTTCAGTCCCAAACAAGTTGGGGTAGGCTAGAGTTGAAACCCATAAGATCTCGAAATCTAGTCATGATTCTGGCACATGGATAGCTAACTTCCATGCACCCCCTACCCTGATCTCTCTTGACATTATTGACACACTTTATCCCCCACTATGCACCGGCTCTTCTGGAGGCCTGTGTTGTATATCCCCAAACCATCTTAGACAATATTGGACAAGCTTCTATTCACTTGGTGCTATCCCAACTCTAACACGTATATCACCATTCCAGACCCGATCCTTTCTTGTGTGGCCACATATCCATCTCAGCATGCGCATCTCCGCTACACCTAACTATTGGACATGTCGCCTTTTAGTTGGCCAACATTCTGCGGGATACAACAACGCAGGTTGAACCGCTGTACTATAGATACTGCCTTTTAGCTTTTGTGGCATTCTCTTGTCACAGAGGACGCTAGAAGCTTGGCGCCACTTCATCCATCCGACTTTGATTCGATGACTGACATCTTCATCGTTATCACCATCCTTCTACAATATTGACCCCAAATATCGAAAGGTGTCCTGCTGAGTTACCATCTGCCCATCAAGGCTAACCTCCTCCTCCTTGTGCCTAGTAAGCAGTTTTAGTTCTACTAAGCCTAAAAGCGTTAGATTCCAACATCTGTCTCCACAACTCTTAACTTTATATTAAGCCCCGTCCAACCATCGTCAACTAGCACCACATCATCTGGAAAGAGCATACACCATGGGATATTTCTTCATATATCTCTTGTGACCTCATCCACCACCGAAGCAAAAAAGATAAGGGCTCAAAGCTGACCCTTGGTGCAGTCCTATTTTAATTGGAAAGTCATCAATGTCGCCATCACTTGTTCGAACACTTGTCACAACATTGTTTTACATGTCCTTGATGAGAGTAATGTACCTTGTTGGGACTTGTGTTTCTCCAAGGCACACCATATGACATTCTGCGGTATCTTATCGTAGGTCTTCCAAGTCAATGAACACAATATGTAGGTCCTTCTTTTGCTCCCTGTATCTCCATAAATTGTCGTACGAAGAGAATAGCTTTCGTGGTCGACCTCCGAGGCATGAAACCTAACTATTTTTTTTGTCATGCTTGTCATTCTTCTAAAGCTGTGCTCAATGACTCTCCCATAGCTTCATTGTATGGCTCGTCAACTTAATTCCACAGTAATTAGTACAATTTTGAACATCCCCCTTATTCTTGAAGATTGGTACTAATATACTCCGCCTGCATTCTTCGGGCATCTTGTTTGATTGAAAAATGAGGTTGAAAAGCTTAATTAGGCATACTATCGCTATGTCTCCAAGGCATCCCCACACCTCAACAACAACAAAGCCTCTAGTCCAAAAACAAGTTGGGGTAGGCTAGAGGTGAAACCCATAAGATCTCGCGACCAACTCATGGCTCTGGCACATGGATAGCACGCTTCCACGCACCCCTGTCCATAGCTAGTTCATTTTGTTATACTCCAATCCTTCAGGTATCTCTTAACGGACTCCTCCCATGTCAAATTCGGTCTAGCCCGACCTCTCTTGACATTCTCCGCACGCTTTAGCCGTCCGCTATGCACTGGAGCTTCTGGAGGCCTATGCTGAATATGCCCAAACCATCTCAGACGATGTTGGACAAGCTTCTCTTCAATTGGTGCTACCCCAACTCTATCTTGTATATCATCATTCCGGACTCTATCCTTCCTCGTGTGGCCACACATCCATCTCAACATACGCATCTCCGCCACACCTAACTGTTGAACATGTCGCCTTTTAGTCGGCCAACACTTAACGCCATACAACATTGCGGGGCGAACAATTGTCCTGTAGAACTTGCCTTTTAGCTTTTGTGGCACTCTCTTGTCACAGAGAATGCCAGAAGCTTGGCGCCACTTCATCCATCCGGCTTTGATTCGATGGTTCACATCTTAATCAATACCCCCATCCTCCTGCAGCATTGACCCCAAATATCGAAAGGTGTCCTAAGGTACCACCTGCCCATCAAGGCTAACCTCCTCCTCACACCTAGTAGTATTGAAACCGCACATCATGTACTCGGTTTTAGTTCTACTAAGCCTAAACCCTTTCGATTCCAAGGTTTGTCTTCATAACTCTAACTTACTATTTACCCCCGTCCGACTATCGTCAACTAGCACCACATCATCCGCAAAGAGCATACACTATGGGATATCTCCTTGTATATCCCTTGTGACCTCATCCATCACCAAGGCAAAAAGATAAGGGCTCAAAGCTGACCCCTAATGCAATCCTATCTTAATCGGGAAGTCATCAGTGTCGACATCACTTGTTCGAACACTTGTCACAACATTATCGTACATGTCCTTGATGAGGGTAATGTACTTTGATGGGACTTTGTGTTTCTCCAAGGCCCACCACATGACATTCCGCGGTATCTTACCATATGCCTTCTCCAAGTCAATGAACACCATATGCAAGTCCTTCTTTTGCTCCCTGTATCTCTCCATAAGTTGTCGGTACCAAGAAAATGGCTTCCATGGTCGACGTCCCAGGCATGAAACCAAACTGATTTTTGGTCATGCTTGTCATTCTTCTTAAGCGGTGCTTAATGACTCTCTCCCATAGCTTCATTGTATGGCTCATCAGCTTAATTCCACGGTAATTAGTACAACTCTGAACATACCCCTTGTTCTTGAAGATTGGTACTAATATACTTCGTCTCCATTCTTCTGGCATCTTGTTTGCCCAAAAAATGAGGTTGAAAAGCTTGGTTAGCCATACTATCGCTATCTCCCCGAGGCCTTTCCACACCTCAATGGGGATACAATCAGGGCCCATCGCCTTGCCTCCTTTCATCCTTTTTAAAGCCTCCTTGACCTCAGACTCCTGGATTCGCCGCACGAAATGCATGCTGGTCTCATCAAAGAAGTTGTCCAGTTCAATGGTAGAACTCTCATTCTCCCCATTGAACAACTTGTCGAAGTACCCCCGCCATGCTTAATCTCCTCGTCCTTCACCAAGAGTTGGTCTGCTCCGTCCTTGATGCATTTGACTTGGCCAATATCCCTCGTCTTCCTCTCTCGGATCTCGGCCATCTTATAGATGTCCCTTTCACCTTCCTTTGTGCCTAATCGTTGGTAGAGATCCTCATATGCCCGACCCCTCGCTTCACTGACAGCTCGCTTTGCGGCCTTCTTCACCATCTTGTACTTCTCTATGTTGTCCTCATTCCTATCCAGGTATAGGCGTCTGAAGCAATCTTTCTTCTCTTTAATCGCCTTCTGGACAACATCATTCCACCACCAGGTATCCTTATCTTCGCTTCTCCTCCCCTTGGACACTCCAAACTCCTCCGAGGCCACCTTACAAATGCAAGTCGCCATCTTCATCCACACATTGTCCGCATCCCCTCCTTCCTCCCATGGGCCCTCCTTAATGACCCTCTCCTTGAACGCCTGAGCTACCTCCCCCTTGAGCTTCCACCACTTCGTTCTAGCGACTTTGGCACGCTTATCCTACTGGACACGAATCCGAAAGCGGAAGTCAGCAACCACCAGCTTATGCTGAGGTACAACACTCTCTCCAGGTATCACCTTACAGTCTAGGCACGCACGCCTATCTTCTCTTCTCGAGAGGATGAAATCAATCTGGCTAGAGTGTTGGCCACTACTAGAAGTCACCAGATGTGATTCTCTCTTTCTAAAGAGGGTGTTAGCTACAATCATGTCGTAGGCTAGAGCAAAGCTTAAGACATCTTCTCTTTCTTGATTCCTGATGCCATAGCCAACGCCCCCATGCGCCCCTTCAAAACCTGTGTTAGATGTACCCATGTGGCCATTGAGGTCTCCTATGAAGAGCTTCTCGCCTATCGGTACACTCCTAACCATGTCTTCCAGGCCTTCCCAGAACTCCCTCTTGGTGTTCTCATTGTGGCCTACTTGCGGGGCATACACGCTAATAACATTGAGAACTAAGTCCCCAACTACCAGCTTGACCAGGATAATCCGGTCCCCACGTCTCTTGACGTCTACCACTCCATACTTGAGGCTTTTGTTGATCAGGATGCCTACGCCATTTCTGTTTGCAGCCGTCCCCATGTACAATAGTTTGAAGCCGGTATCCTCCACCTCCTTCGCCTTTTGTCCCCTCCATTTGGTTTCTTGGACATAAAGGATATCAGCACCTCTCCTCACCGCTGCATCAACTAGCTCCCGAAGCTTCCCTGTCAGAGACCCTACGTTCCAGCTACCTAAGCGAATCCTCCTAGGCTCGGCTAGCTTCCTTACCCTTCGCACTCGTCGAGTCAAATGCGAAGACCCTTGCTCCTTTTCCACTGCATTCAGGTGCCGATGTGGCGCGCCACTAAGGATGCGACGACCCGATCCTCGCTCACTAGCCACCGTATCCGGATCAAGATACGGCACGCCACCAAGGGGTGACGGCCCGGCCCTTGCCCATTTGACACCACGCCCGGGTTCCGATGTGGTGCGTCGCTGAGAGGGTTATGCCCCAACGAAAATCTTTTGGGTTTCATCTCCATAAGAGTAGCTGAGTTTTTACTTTGGCTCGCCAAGCCTATCACAACCCTCCTCCTTTACCCGGGCTTGGGACTGACTATGTTGAGACAACATAGGCGGAGTTGCATCCCCACACCTCAATGGGGATATAATCAGGGCCCATGGCCTTGCCTCCTTTCATCATTTTTGAAGCCTCCCTGATCTCAAGACTCTTGGATTGGTCACACAAAAAATCGACTAGTATCATCAAAGGAGTCATCCAGCTCGATGGTAGAGCTCTCATTCTCTCCATTCAAGTCTGTCGAAGTACTCTCGCAATCTATTCTTGATCTACTTGTCCTTCACCAAAAGCCGATATGCTCCATCGTTGATGCATTTGAATTGGTTGACATCCCTCGTCTTCCTCTCTCGGATCTTGGCCATCTTATAGATGGCCCTTTCGCCTTACCTTGTGTTTAAACACTAGTAGAGGTCATCATACGTCCGACCCCTTTCTTCACTCACCGCTCGCTTTGCGGTCTTCTTTGTCACCTTGTACTTCTATGTTGTCTGCACTCCTATCCAGGTGTAGGTGTCTGAAACAAACTTTCTTTTCCTTAATAGCCTTCTGGACATCTTCGTTCCACCACCACGTATCTTTAGCTTCGCTTCTACTTTCCCTGGTCACCCCAAATTCCTCTGAAGCCACCTTCCGAGCGCAAGTCGTAATCTTCATCCACATATTGTTTGCATCACCTCCTTCCTCCCAAGAGCCCTCCTTAATAACCCTCTTCTTCAAAGCTTGAACTGCCTCCTCCACCCTTGAGCTTCCACCACTTGGTTGTGGCGACTTTGGCGCTTATCCCTCTAGACACGTATCCTAAAGCGGAAGTCATCCACACCAAGCTTATGTTGAGGGACAACACTCTTTCCAGGTACCACTTTACAATCTAGGCAAGCACACGTGTCTTCTCTTCTCTCGAGGATGAAATAAATCTGCTAGAGTGTTGGCCCCTATTAAAAGCCACCTAATGGGATTCTCTCTTCTTAAAAAGGGTGTTAGCTACTATCATGTTGTAGGCTAAATCAAAGCTTAAGACATCCTCTCCTTGATTCCTGTTGCCATAACCAAAGCCCCCATGCACCCCTTCAAAACCTGTGTTAGATGTACACACGTGGCCATTAAGGTCTCCCCCCGTGAGGAGCTTCTCACCAATAGGTTCACTCCTAACCATGCCCTCCAGGCCTTCCCAAAACTCCATCTCGATGCTCTCATTGCGGCCTACTTGCGGGGCATATGCGCTGATAACATTGAGAACTAAGTCCCAAACTACCACCTTGACCAGGATAATCCGGCCTCTTGACATCTACAACTCCATACTTGAGGCTCTTGTTGATCAAAATGCCTACCCCATTTTTTTTTGTAGTTGTCCCCGTGAACCACAGCTTGACGCCACTATCCTCCACCTTCGTCGCCTTTTGTCCCTTCCATTTGGTTTCTTGTACGCATAGGATCTCAACATCTCTCCTCGTTGTTGTATCAACTAACTCCTGCAACTTGCCCGTCAGGGACCCTACAATCTACATTCCAACTACCTAAGATGATCCTACTTGGCTCGGCTAGCTTCCTTACCCTTCGCACTAGTCGAGTCAAATGCGAGGATCCTTGCTCACTTTTCACTACACCCGGACGTCGATGTAGCGCGCCACTAAGGATGCGACGACCCGATCCTTGCTCACTTTTCACTACACTCGGGCGTCGATGTAGCGTGGATGCGACGATCCGATGCTTGCTCACTTGTCACCGTATCCAGATCAAGATACGGCGCACCACCAAGGGGGTGACGGCCCGGCCCTTACCCATTTAAAACCACACCCGCGTTCAGACATGTCGCGTCGCAAAGAGGGTTACGCCCCAACGAAGTCCTTTTGGGTTTCATCTCCATAAGAGTGGCTTTGTTTTGACGTTGGCTCACCAAGCCTATCACAACCCTCCTCCTTTGCACGGGCTTGGGACTGGCTATGTTGAGACAACATAGGCGGAGTTAGTCATGACACAGTCTATTATAAAAAATAATTATTTAATTATTTAACGGATTTGCGCCACTCTTTAGACTATTTTTGTTCAATTATGTGGACCATATAGACAAGCATGATCCGCCTTTCTTGTGGGTTCTTCTTTCTATAGCTTCTAATATCAGTTGTATCGTAAATACTTGACTGATCATTTTATGTTTCTTCATTCAGAAAATCTAGCGATGATGGCATATCATCCTGGGATTGGAAATTAAGGGGTGATCGTTCAACATACCATGCTTTGTTTCCTCGAGCATGGACTGTTTATGATGGTAATGCTACTCATTTATTTTAGTAAGAAATCACTCCAAGCAGTAAGATGGACATCATGATAAAAATATCGCTCCAGTTTCCTTATCTTATGACTCATAGGCCATAGTTTTTAGTTGGGCATGCACAATACCTGTATATGATGTTTGAGCTTTCCACATCTGTCTATTATATATTATATATATACACTAAAAGAACAATATGGTAGAAAATAGAGAAGTATGCTAGAAATTTCTGCAAAAAAGCAAAACAACTAATCTTTGATCTGGTAGACCGTCTCTTTATTAGTAGATCACAACCGTTCGATCTATATAATGGTACCTAAACAGATCATACCCATTAGATCAACATAAATGTACCTAAATGATCGTACCCATTAGATCTAGTACATAAGCATGCCTAAACCGATCCCATCTGTTAGATCTGTATAAACGAACCTATGATTCTTCATAATTGTGCCTAAACATATCACACCTATTAGATCTTCATAATTGTACCTACGCAAGATCATTAATGCTAGATTGCGTAACTATAGCTACATTGTACCTACAGTCCTACACAGATCATAGCAAGTATATTTTGTAACTATAGCTACATAAATCACAAATGATAGATCATCATAGTTGCATTTAGAAAAATCTCACATGCAAAAGTATTTTTAAGCGCACATGTTAATTATTATTATTTGAACTATAAACGATAGTACATGCATGCTACATGTTATTTAAATAACTTAGACCCACCACATACATTAATGATGTGCAATGGATACATGACTCCTATAAAAATATAGTAAAAAATTTCCTTTTACCATCTTATGCTCTGTAAATATTAGACTACCGACAACATATTCTTTAGGACGATACGCTAAAAAAGTGGTTGGAAAGTTATTAGGCTCAAGCATGAGCATTGGCGAAGGAGTGCATAAGCATTGATTATTACCCCCTTCGTTCCTTTATATAGGGTGCATTTGTTTTTCCAAAAGTTAAACGAGTGCATGTTTGACCAAGTTTTTAGAAAAATATATCAATATCCACAATACAAAATTCATATCATTTGATCCATCATGAAGAGTAGTTTCATATTTTATCTACTAGGCATTGCAGATGTTGTTATTTTATTCTATAATCTTGGTCAAACATTCAAATGGTTGACTTGCACAGAAATCAATACACCTTATATTCTGGAACAGAGGGAGTAGAACCTAAGGATTGAAGGCTGAGGGTGCTGGCCATTGATTTTTTAAATTTTTTGTTTTAATTATAAGGGAAGGATCCAACTGTATAAGCAAAATCTCAGTGCAAGCATAATTCGAGGAGGATATGAACAGAAGCAGATAAAATGACATATGGCAAATAACACGTCGTTTTAGACATGGATACTGGCCTGCGCTAGCAACCATATGAGAATTGATCTAGCCGGTCTGCATATTGCGGGTTAGTTTGATTGGAGTCATCCACACCTACGGTATAAACAGGTTATTGAGAAACAAAAACTGTATCATTAGATTTTTCTAAATATTTTATAATTCTTTTGTTATTTCTTAGCAACATAATCATATATTCATATACAAGATGAAGGTTGAAGTTACTGCTTAGGACTGTATCCGTGTCTAAAACGACGTGTTATTTGCAGTGAAGGGGGTAAATGCAGGATTTTTTTGTATAAGATAAAAAATAAATACTAAACACTTCCGCCACTAAAATATAAACCACTAAGTTCTTTTAGTATGAATTATGAGGCACATCATTAAAGGTAGGTGCTAATGAGACTCACAAGTTCTTATCCATTTGATTTAAAAGGTGAACCTGATCCTGAATTGAAATTATCTTGCCGTCAAATATCTCCATTTATTCCCCACAACTACGAAGAGAGTAGTCTCCCAGTCTCCATTTTTGTCTACACTGTAAGTTCTTCATTACTTGTAGGAGCAATGTTTATTATGGCACAATATCGACTTAATGTTTCACATGTCTGAAATTTGAACTCCTCGTTTTATAAGCTTGTATGCAGAGCTCGTGTATGTTTATGGAGAGTGTATATGCTGTTAACACACTGAGAGTATTACTGTACATTTGACTACTGTGGCATGACCACCAATTTTACTAGAGAATTTTGATTTCGCATCATGCCTTTTCTTATTAATAACTGCTGCCTTATGTAGTATCTGTAATCTTATGTTTGTATGGGTATGAAAATTGTGCAGCTAGTGAATACCGGAAAGGAAAGGGCAAAAGTCAGCCTAGTAATGACCTGGGCGGTAGTAACTGCTACTCTTTTACTCCAATGTTCTTATGTAATATTGTCTTCTGTTTCTTTGATTTAATCATGTTCTGTTCTTGATGCAAACCCAGAATTCTATTGGTGGACTTTCACATCAGTCTGGCGGTCATGTAAATGAACCATTCATGTCAGTTGGGGCTTCGCTTAACGTTTACAGTTTATGATATAACTAAAAATATAGTGAAATGATTTGCAATCTGTTTCGTATGCAGTGGAGAAAATGGAATTTCTGGTGTTCTCCTACATCACAAGTAAGTCATCAACTGTCCATAATTGTCTTTTCTATGGTCATTTGGCAGATTTCCTTAAGCATTTCTGTGAAGTGTCAACTGCAAAGTAAGAGCTTCTAGCTGATCATTGTTTGCAACAGTATCTCCACACTGGCTTGTTCTGATCGATTTGGGGACTGATTTTTTTCAGTGACATAACGTATTCTCATCCATATATTTGTATTAGAAGCACCCACAATCTCTGTCTAAAGAAGCAATAAGTTTTTGCCAGATACATGATGTTCTCTGCATGTTTCTTCTAATCTACTGTTTTGCTTGTCTAGCAATAATTATCAATTAAAAACGTTGCAGGACTGCCAACAATAATCCTCCAGTAACATTTGCTGTTGCTGCACGTGAAAACCAAAATGTTGATGTCACAGTGTTGCCAATTTTTGGGCTTTCTGGAGAAAGTTCAGTCACTGCTAAGGAGATGTGGGGCACAATGGTCCAGGTGATTTTTCCTTTTGTCCTACAGTCATTTAGTAGACTGCACCTCTTTTTTGTAGCCTTGGTATTTGGATATTCATGCAAAGAAGTGAAATCATACATTGAAGATTGAACTGATTTGTCTATTTGAAATAAACAAATACTGGCAAAAATATTTGATTGTACTATGTCTTATCATATGATTTTTGAAAGGGTGGTTGCTTTGACCGAGATAATTTCAATGCTGGCCCCAGCATGCCTTCTTCAGTGGGTGATACAGTTTGTGCAGCAGTTTCTGCTTCAACCTGGGTTGAACCACATGGAAGATGTACGGTTGTATTTGCGTTGGCTTGGTCTTCTCCCGAGGTTAAATTTAAGAAGGGAAGTAGGTACCATAGGTAAATTCTATTTTCCAAACTTCTTATGTTTGGTGATAATAATGCTAAATCCAAATGAGTATGTTGATTCATCTCTTCTGAACTTCAAAGCTCTTGTGAACAATGTAGGTGATAACTTGTATCTTCTGCACATCTCATTAGTTTATCCTCCATCCTTACTGTAGCATTATACTTCACAGAACAGTGATTGTGATTGTAGAACTTAAATCCAATTCCATAGTGTCTACTGTGAATGCTTAATTTATAATTCTGCTACCTTTTCTCAAACTTTCTGTGTTTATTTATCTGATATATACTAAGATCAATAAGACCAGCTGTTCCATTTGTTTAATAAGGCTTGATTTCGTGCTCTGTTGGCAGGAGATATACGAAGTTCTACGGAACTTCTCCAAGATCTGCTATAAACCTGGCGCAAGATGCCTTGATGAGTATGTTTTTGTTTTTAAAATTTGTGGCATAAATTTGGTATATTGTTGACTATAGCAGTTAATTTTCTCCTCATACATGAAGATTATGGTTTGATTACTCTGTTCTAGCGGTGCTCTCTCTGTTGAGATATTTTTCTGGTTAATTTATTACTTCTGAATTCCCATCTGATTGACAGAGTACAAGCATTGGGAAGAGGAAATCGATAAGTGGCAGACCCCAATTCTCCGTGATGAGAGGCTTCCAGAATGGTACAGTATAATACTTGTGCATGACTTACACTCGTAACTGTTTCTAAGATTATTAAGGAAATAGTCTACTTTCTGCCCCCAAAGTATCACAAATGTCCTCTTAACCCCCTAAGGGCATCTCCATTGCTGGGCGCCTGCGTGGACGCTTATAAATAAAAAGATAATTCTCATAAAATAAGAAAGAAGCTTAGTGCTTTCTAACCCAACGGCAAGCGCTAACGAGGGACGCTAATTAATTGCAGAAGTAGCAGAAAAACTGATCGCTACATGCATGGCTGTGGGAAAAAAAAAGGCAAAGCGCCCGCCTCCAGCTTTTGCGTTGCTGCCAGGTTAGACGCTAGGATTTTGTAGTCCAACTGCCGACCGGGCAGGATATTTATCCTAGCGCCCAGGCTTAGCGCCCGGCGTTGTAGATGCCCTAATAATCTATATTTTGCATTGTTACATCTCGGAGTTTTAATACTGGATCACTTCTCTAGGAGGGGGTTTTAGGAGTCGTCCTCTGTTCTTGTCTACTGGGGCATTATAGGCTACTCTCTCATTTCTTCTCTTTGGCTGTAAATCAATCAATTATCTATGCATAAGCCTCTCCGCCTGCTTGTCTTGCTTGGCGACCAAGGTGCCATCTTCTCTCCCGGATCTTCCTCATCGTGCATGCTAGTTGTTGCAGTATTGTGGCCGTTCATCCCACTCGGATGGTTTGAGGTATCTGATTCCAAAAGCTCCACCGTAATCCTAAGACACGTGATAGTCACGTCAGCTATGCATGCCTCGTGGGCTGTCATGCAAAGCCGAGTCGGACCGGGTCATATGCCCATCATTGATGGCCCTCGAGATTGGGATGATAACCGCAGAGGGCCAGGCCGTCTGCCCGCCCTCCACGGCCCTAATATTCAAACTGCTTACCTTTACCACTGACTGAAAGCCCATCGATGACAAAGATGAAGAAGCCACCACTCCCCGCACCGTTGACGAGGACAGCTGTGACCCTGCCGATGATACAACATCTTTCCATCCTGCCGTGGAGATCACGTCGCCGAGGACGACAGGCTCCTGTGGTACCACCTGGAGAGGGCCCTTCCAACGCCTCAGCTCCGGTGACGGTCGCTGCTTCACCACGCACGCTGCAGTCGGCGATCCTGCGAACACGCCGTCAGACGCCAACAGCACAACGGTCGGATCAGTGCTGGGCACCATGGGGTCAACGACTAAGCCGCCTCTGAGACGGAGTAGGCAACGACGAGCACAGTAAAAATATTTACCGATGGGATCGTCCCTCCACCCCCCCACCCCTTGACCGTCCCTCCTTTTTTTGCGTTCATAATTGTTCAAAGTTCAGGGTGGTTAATTATTCAGAAAATTAGTTCATGGTCAACCTGAGGTGTGATACTCTTTGGCCTTTGGGGGAGTGAGGTGGACAGTTTCCAATTATTAATCACATGGAATTTGAGCCTTCACTTCATACGTCTTTTAGAGAATATATACTTTTTTGTCTATAGCTTTAGCCATGTACGATAAATATATATTTATGCGCTACATTGTACTTTATTCTTGCAGGTACAAAATTACTCTCTTCAATGAGTTATACTTCCTAGTAGCGGGAGGAACTGTTTGGATTGGTAATCATCTCTCCAGATCCTTGTTCCTGATTTTCCTTTTCTCTCTGTTGAAGTGTTGATAGGATTTGACTTGGTAGTCTCATCTTGGAATGTCCTTGTCCAGACCTCACCTTCAAGTTAACAACCCCTTTGTAGCACAGTATTTATTTTACATGAGCGGAGACATTGCAACACAAATTTGTATTTTCTCCATTCATGAATATTCATGTGGAGTATTCCACATGAACTATCACTTGGTTATTTCTATGTAGAAATAGTTCACTGCAATACGAAGCTGTTTAGAACAAGAAAAAACCAATTCCTCAGGAAATAGTTTTTTTTGGAACGAACAAGTTCTTACTGATCTATATAGCACATTTTTTCAAGGCTAAGTTCTTTTGTAACAAAGAAAACTTACTCGATGTGATTGGTTCCCCAGAGTATATTAACACAGAACTAAATTAATCTTGTCATTTTAATTGCATCTACTCTCATGAATGGTGACAATGCCAAAAGTATAATTTATGTGTATGCTTTTATAATGTAGTTTTGTAATTACTGATCTAGTGTATGTACTCCCAGACAGTGATTTGAGTTCAAGTCTACCTGAGGACAGTGATTTGCCACTTCATAACAGCACTTGCAACTCTACCGTTCCACTTATTGGTTCTAGCCCACCTGATTTTGATGACAAAGAAAATGTTGGGAAGTTTTTGTACCTTGAAGGAGTGGAGTACTTCATGTGGTGCACTTACGATGTACACTTCTATGCTTCATTTGCTCTGTTGGATCTCTTTCCTAAGATTGAGCTGAGTATTCAACGGGACTTTGCTAGAGCTGTTTTGCGTGAAGATAGAACTAGAGTCAGATTTCTTGCTGATGGTACATGGGGCACACGCAAAGTAATTGGTGCTGTTCCCCATGATCTCGGAGCACATGATCCTTGGCATGAATTGAATGCATACAATATACATGATACAAGTAGATGGAAAGATCTGAATCCCAAGTTTGTGCTCCAGGTTTACAGGGATTTTGCTGCAACAGACGACATGTCATTTGGCAAGGATGTCTGGCCTGCAGTTTGTACTGCTATGGAATACATTGAACAGTTTGATCGTGATGGTGATTGTATGATTGAGAATGATGGTTTTCCTGATCAAACTTATGATGCTTGGACTGTTCTTGGAGTAAGTGCCTACTGTGGTTGTCTTTGGCTTGCTGCCCTTCAAGCTGCAGCCGCAATGGCCCGCAGCCTTGGACATGATGACTATGCTGACAGGTGCATGGTAAAATTTGCGAAGGCTAAACACGTGTTTGAAGCCAAGTTGTGGAATGGTTCATATTTCAATTATGACAGTGGAACAAGTTACAGTAGCCGCTCCATCCAGGCAGATCAGTTGGCCGGACAATGGTACACTGCATCATCTGGCTTGCCACCTCTGTTTGATGAGGACAGGATAAAATGCACGCTTCAGAAAATATTTGACTATAATGTGATGAGGGTGAAAGGAGGACGCATTGGAGCAGTCAATGGTATGCACCCAAATGGGAAGGTAGACGAGACATGTATGCAGTCAAGAGAAATCTGGACTGGAGTAACATACAGTTTAGCTGCAACGATGCTGCTCCACGGAATGGAGGATCAGGCTTTCACTACAGCGCAAGGCATTTTTCTTGCAGGATGGTCTGAAGAGGGCTATGGGTATATACCTTGTTTCATCACTAGCTTTTAAAGTTTTAGTGTTTCACATATATTTGCTTTTGATCAGGATCATGCTTTTTAGTGCTGATGGTTGCCCTATCTTAAATTCTTAATTCATCTAATAATGGCTATGATTTCATTAAATACCACTTGTTCACTGGTTGTTGGATATAATCATATAGGGACTCAATTTATTTGAGATAACTGGTTGGATATAAGCTATAAATAGTTAACATATCACTTCAATCAGGTATTGGTTTCAAACTCCAGAAGCATGGACTATTGATGGCCACTATAGATCTCTGATATATATGCGCCCGCTTGCGATATGGGCAATGCAGCATGTGCTGTCTCCTCCAAGGGCGATCCTCGAGGCCCCAAAGGTAAATACAATGGAGAGGGCCTACGTTTCTCCTGGTGCGCTCCAGTTTCTCCAGGATAGCGTCAGGAAGATCACTCCCAAGAGTGGCTGTTTTTGAGCCAATGTGTGTGTAGTCTGTGGTTGCTAGTGTGATTAGAGATTTAGCTCAATTATTCCTGTACATGCATGTGTAAAGAAATGCAGAGTAGTAATTTCCTTTCCGCGGAGGGAACTTCATGTGCAACCAAGCTTGTCTTGTATATTGTGATCACTGTCAGTGAACCCAACTCTGTGCAGTACTGTACATAATATGTATAGACCCCATGCGTTGTTGTGGTTGATGAAAACTTGGGTTGATAACATGACAACCAAAACTAGAAATACATATGACTTATTATATCGGATTATGTATAACTGTAAAATATGTATTGAATACAAGTAGAATAATTGAATGGAGAACATTTTCCCATGCATGGTTGAATGTTGTGGTGGATTTTTTTTTCTCATGCATGATTGCATGTTAAGGTTGGCCTTTCCTATTTGTATTTATATGATGAGGTGGCATGCTTGCATGTTGAGATAAATAAGTTAGTGGAGATAACTCACTTAGGTAGAAAGTGAAAAATCTCATCTCTATGGTTTCGTCCTTTAAAAAAAACTTCGTTTTTGTCTTGTCGATAATGTTGTGTGGTACCTTGCCATATCTTACAGATTCACATAAGAAGGGATCTGGGTCTCATGGCATCACTAGAAATCCAAGTTTGGCCGGGGTGTGTGTTTTAGTGACGAATTTGATTATATTTGGATCCTAGGTCTAATTTAATAGGTTTTTTCAGCGTTGCTAACAAACGAATGTTGGGTTTTTAAGCAATCGCAGTGAACACCCTTAGGACAGCCAAAACCCGATCAACGCATGGCAATTACTCTGTGTAGCGTGGCAATTTTTTCTGCCATTTTCTTTTACTATGTGGCATTTTTTGTTTTAGAGCATGACAAATCCATTACAACGTGTCAATTTTATCTTTTTTGCATGACAATTCTGGATGTTCACTGAAAAATCTTTAAATCTGCCCCCATCATTTTAGCATATCCTTTTCTTCATTGTCATGGAAGTTCGTCAAAGAATGTTCTTGTTTTTCATTGGAAAAACCAACAGCGACATCAAGATCAATCTCCTTTCTCTTTTGGGAGCAGATCAATCTCCTTTCTCCTTTTGGGAGCAAAGCTGAAAAATGGGAAATTCCAATGATACTTCGTTCATCAGAATGTTGATTCCTCACAATTATACTTTGTGATGTTACGGAACCATGGCAATTAGGATCTCAAGAAGCCGCAAACACCTATGATACAAGGATCATTGACTTACATCATTGGTTTTTGTATCATGGATGTTGGTTCGTGCTTTATGGCATTTCAACGGAGCAAACTAATCCAATGCCACAAAGGTCTAATCAAATAATTGCACGATTTGTTTTTTGGGGTGAAATGTGTGGGGCATGTATGTTGACATGGATAGGCTGCGTGTTAGTGGTGTCGATATACTAAAAAAAACTTGGTTCCCTCCGAGCACACCAAAATGGGTCTCACATGAAAATATATCCATAGTTAAGTTGTTGCCGATGTTGAAGAAGTTTGGCCTCGTCCAGTTATGCTATGAGTCAATCAAGCCAATCATGGATTACTCACAAGAATCAAAGAAATGCTCCAAGCATGACACTTGACATCTCGATGAATTCCCGAGCACGACCAAGCTCCCGAGCAACGGCCAAGGCCACCGACATGGCCACCCGGGCTTAAGTGGTTGGATCAGCCAAAGTAAATTTGCCTATGTTAAACGTAGGATTTGTGGGAACTGGCTCAACCCTCTAGGGGTGGCCTATCACATATATTTATAAGGTTACACAATATACAGATTACACAGTTGGGCTACGCTACAAAGTCTAACACCCTCCCTCAATCTCAACTCACTCCTGATGAATCTAGAAGGTTGAGATTGCACCTACAGACCTCAAACATGGGAGAAGGTAGAGACTTGGTGAAGATGTCTGCAAGTTGATCCTTCGAGGAGATAAACTTGATTTGTAGTAGCTTCTGTGCAACACGTTCCCTCACAAAATGATAGTCAATCTCAATATGTTTGGTTCGTGCATGAAACACCGGGTTTGTCGAAAGGAATGTAGCACCGATGTTGTCACACCAAAGAACCGGAGGATGTGACTGGGAGATTCCCAGCTCTCGAAGCAAAGACTCAATCCAGATAAGCTCAGCGGTCGCATTGGCAACAGCTTTGTACTCGGCTTCCGTGCTGCTGCGAGAAACAGTGGCTTGCTTGCGTGCACTCCAGGCGATCAAATTAGGACCAAAAATACAGCATATCCCCCCGTGGATCGCCTGTCATCCGGACACCCAGCCCAATCAGCATCTAAGAATGCAGATAGAACAGCAGAGGAACTAGGTCGCAGATGAAGACCATAGGAGACAGTGAGACGCACATAACGAAGAATGCGCTTCACAGCAGACCAGTGCACATCAGTAGGGGCATGAAGATACTGACGCACCCTGTTAACCGCAAAGGAAAGATCAGGACGTGTGATAGTCAGATACTGCAAGCCACCAACAATACTCCGATACTCTGTAGCATCCGTAGGAGACAAAATAGTACCAGCAGTAGCCGAGAGCTTATCAGTAGAGGACATGGGCGTGGGAGATGGCTTACACTTGAGCATACCAGCATGGCGCAAGAGGTCAAGGGAGTACTTCTGAGTGAGAGCTAAGCTGCCACGAGACTGATGTGCAACTTCAATACCCAGGAAGAAGTGTAGCTGTCCCAAATCTTTTACCGCAAAATCTCTGCCAAGTGCAGTCACAAGAGCATCAGCAGCCGTTGCAGAGGAGTTGACCAGAATAATGTCATCGACGTACACAAGCAAATATACAGTCACACTGGGGTGCTGAAACAAGAACAGCGAGCTGTCAGCTGTCGACGGAACAAAGCCATGAGTACGAAGAGCCGAAGCTAGGCGAGCATGCCAGGCATGAGGCGCCTGTTTCAGTCCATATAGAGCCTTCGTCAGACGACAGAGATCATGAGGCTGAGCGTGATCAACAAACCCTGATGGCTGCCGCATGTAAACCTCCTCTTCAAGCAGTCCATGGAGAAAAGCATTCTGAACATCAAGCTGTCGAAGAGACCAACCACAAGATACTGCAAGAGACAGGAGAAGCCGAATAGTAGTAGGCTTAACAACTGGGCTGAATGTATCCTCATAGTCCAAACCCTGACACTGTTTAAACCCTCTAGCCACAAGACGCGCCTTGTAGCGCTCAATAGATCCGTCCGCATGTCTCTTGACTTTAAAAACCCACTTCGAATCAATGATGTTGACACGAGGCGGAGGAGGAACCAGTGTCCATGTCTCATTATGCATAAGAGCGTGGTACTCTTGCTCCATAGCAGCCCGCCAGTGAGGAATACTCATAGCGGCCTCATAGTTGCGTGGTTCATCATTGGGATTTGCAACAGAATGAGCAAGACAGGCAGCCAAATATGTGACAGTACCATCATGACGCTGCTTGGGTTGAACAATACCGCTGCGGCTGTGAGTATGCGGACGTTGCGGGGCAACGGGAACAGGAGCCGGCGGCACCAATACTGGAGATGACGATGGTAGGTCGGGCGACGGGGGACCAGACACAGACCCAGGCGAGGCGATGGTAGGCCCAGCCGACCCAGGTGAGAGGGGCGGCAGGGACATACGACCAGGCGACGGCGGCAATGACGGAGGCGAGGCCGAGCGTGGAGACGGTGGCAAGGACCGCTCGAGCCACCCAGGTGAGACCGACAGAGACAGGGGCCGCGCCTCGGCTGGTGTGGTGGGCTTCGCCTCGGCTGGTGTGGGCGGCACCTCGGCCGACACCGACCCAGGTACGGAGGCCAGCGCCGGTCCAGTGGCATGAGCGGGCGTGGCTCCAGAGACGGGGTCGACGACGGGAGTTTGTGCAGGCACGTGCACCGACCGATCAACATGCGTCACAGGAGTTGCATCCGGAAGTAGTTCCAGGCGAGCACCACGTCCAATACCTGCACCATGATTAGGTAACAACACAGGCGAATATGCAACATCTTCAAATTGGCCAAGCATAATAGGAGATGGATGCATAGATGGAGGTGTGGCGGGTTGCTGCGGCATGGCGGAAAAAGGAAAAACGTTCTCATCAAAGACAACATCACGGGATATGTAGACACGATTTGTTGGCACATGAAGGCACTTGTAGCCTTTGTGAAGAGAACTATAACCCAGAAACACACATTTCTTAGACCGAAACTCAAGCTTTCTATGATTATATGGACGAAGATGGGGCCAGCAGGCACACCCGAACACCTTAAAGAAGGTATAGTCAGGAGTTTCATGGAGAAGGAGCTCAATAGGAGTTTTCATATTAAGGACACGCGTAGGTAGTCGGTTAATAAGAAAACATTCTGTAGCAAAAGCGTCGCTCCAAAAATGAAAGGGTACAGAAGCATGAGCCAGGAGTGTGAGTCCGGTCTCAACGACATGTCGATGCTTGCGCTCAACAGCGCCGTTCTGCTGATGTGTATGAGGACATGATAAACGATGAGAGATCCCAAGCTTATTAAAGAAAGTGTTGAGGTTGCGATATTCGCCCCCCCCCCAATCAGACTGAACATGGATAATTTTATGCTTGAGAAGACGTTCTACATGCACTTGAAACTGAATGAAGACATCAAAAACATCATCTTTGCGCTTAAGAAGATAAAGCCAGGTAAAGCGACTATAGGCATCAATAAAGCTAACATAATAGTTGTGACCACTCACAGACGTTTGGGCAGGACCCCATACATCAGAAAACACAAGTTCAAGAGGACTGGTTGCTTGACGAGTAGAAGAAACAAATGGTAACTGATGACTCTTGCCTTGTTGACAGGCATCACACACAGATATCTCCTTATTGCTAGACTCGATAGGCAGCTCATCGCGGTGAAGTATATGGCGAACTATGGGAGTGGCAGGTGACCAAGGCGAGAGTGCCACTGGGACGGCGACACACGAACACCACTGAAGACGCGCAGGGCGGATGGATCCTCCAAGCGGTATAGGCCATGGCTGAGGCGACCACTAAGCAGAATTTCCCGAGTGGCTCGGTCCTTAACAAAAAGATCAAACGGATGAAATTCACATAAGAAATTGTTATCAAGAGTGAGCTTGGGAACAGATAACAGATTAAGAGTCACCGAGGGGACCCGTAAAATATTACGAAGATGAAGCTACCTAGATGGATGACTAGTTAAGAAAGATGCTTGACCAACGTGAGAGATGGGCATACCTACACCGTTGGCGGTGTGAACCTTGTCGTGACCGTAGTATGGCTGGTGGGTGGACAACTTGGCGAGCTCGTTCGTCATATGATTCGTGGCACCAGTGTCCATATACCACGCAGGATCAATTGGGTATGATGGTGTAACGCCGTGTTCAGCGCGTGTATCCTTGCCCTTGGCGGCAACATGAGCAGCAGGAGGGCCAAGATCCGCCATAGCAAGTTGACGCTCATTACCTTTTCCATCATTGCCGATACCCAGGAAGCTCCGCTGAAAACGCTTGTGGCACTTGGAGGCGAGATGCCTCTCACGCCTGATGAAGCTATGTACCTAGGGTAGGGTCACGGACCTGTCCTAACTGCCCTACCCAAGGACACCTCTAGAATAAATCACCTTTCAATCGACTTGGAGGTGTTCCACTCGACAGACTCGAAGACATTCGACCAAGAAGCAATTACTCGACTAAGATCCAACCACTCGACGACCAGGAGACCTAAAGTCACTCCGCACGCTAACGGTCGGTCATTAAGTAGCTTTTATGGTCATCATAGCACTTTATTACTAGCGTTATCAGTAACGCCCTACCTTAATGTACATTGAACCCTTCGTAACGTGGGCTGGCCGGGGTCCTGGCGCACTCTATATAAGCCACCCCCCTCCTCCGAGACAAGGGTTCGCACCTCTGTAACTCATACACACATAATCCAGTCGACCGCCTCCGGGCTCCGAGACGTAGGGCTTTTACTTCTTCCGAGAAGGGCCTGAACTCGTAAACCTTGCGTCCTTACAACCTCTCCATAGCTAAGACCTCGCCTCTCCATACTTACCCCCCTACATCACTGTCAGAGTTAGAACCACGACAGTTGGCGCCCACCGTGGGGCTAGGAGTCTTAGCGCCTAGTTTGAGAAGTTGCGATTTTTTTCGATCTCCTTGATCATGGTTTCGGGCGGAGCTTTGGTGGAGGGCCGCGAGATCCGTCTCGGTGCGCTCACGTTCATCGCCGACGACTCCGCTTGGCTTCAGGAGGCTCCACTCGATGTCGACGCGCTCCCCGTCCGCGGGGCGACGCACTTTCGCGCATGCGTCCGTGGTGTCCTCCTGCGGCAGCCGTCGACCCAGTATCGGTCGGATCCCGTGGCATCTCCCCGCCCTGTTTCTCACCGGCGCAAGCGCTCCAGTCGGTCGAGGCTTCAGAGGTGGGTGAGGCATGTGGTGGCCCGCCAGTCGGCCACCCCACAAGTTGCGGCAATCGAGCCCGACGAATCCCTCTACGGCCTGTTTGACCTGTCGACTGGCTCCGCAGAGACCGCATCCGAATGCGACAGCAGTGACCCAGCTGCAGAGGTTCTGGTGATCGATGGGCCACACAGTCCTCCCGGTTTCCCCTGCGCTGACGGAGGCGCGGATGGGGGCGACCCATCGCGTCCTCACGAGGAGTATCTCCCCGAGCCTCTCGCGTCGTTGCAGCGGGAGGAACTTCGCCGCCGGAACATGGATGCACTCCACACTCCTATCGTTGGAGAAACCCCCGAGGCCCGAGTCTTGGAGGACGCACGCTTGGCTAACTTGGCCGAGCACACTCGACTGGAGAATCTCCAGCGAATACTCGACGGGCGAGCGCGTCAACGGGCTCCAGAATCCAGTCAACGTCAACTCTTTCCGCCCCCGCAGGTATATCGTACTCCGATTCAGAATTTGGCGGCTGCGGCCTGTATAGCAGAGTCGATTCAGCCCTCCCAGTCAGAGGCTGGCAGAGGCTTGTTGCAAATCAGAGCGCTGCTCCGGGCAGCGGGAGACCAGAATTCCGCTGTTTCTCAGTTGCGGAACAGGATCCACAGTCGATCCGTTGCAGCGGATACAGTCCAGTCGGCTCACAGTCCAAGATCGCCTCCGAGGCATGAGGGACGTGGAGACCGGCGTGATTAGTACAGAAGGAATGAGCAGTATGATCACCGATTCGATCGTGATGATCGACGTCGAGTGCCAACCCCTCCCCCGAGGAGTGGATCATATGTGCCTCGACAGCAGGTGGACAGACGCCCTCATAGTGTTGGGTAGAGAATTCCAGTCGACCCCAGGGAACCAGGCTTTGATGCGAGATCCATTCTCGTTCAAGGTTTGGTCGACAGGAATAGAGCTCACCGAGAAGGCCACGACAGAGATGCGCCTACCAGTAGCAGAGTACATGTTTCAGGGCCGGAGTGTTTCAGTCGAGCCATCAGAGCCGCTGTAATTCCTCCCAACTTCAGGTTGGCGACTGGAGTTAGTAAGTTCACCAGTGAGTCCAAGCCCGATACTTGGCTCGAAGATTACCGAGTGGCTGTCCAAATTGGCGGTGGGAATGATGAGGTAGCCATGAAGCACCTGCCTCTCATGTTAGAAGGCTCGGCCAGAGCGTGGCTGAATCAGTTAGCACCCAGCAGCATTTACACTTGGGAGGATCTCTCCCGAGTGTTTGTCACCACATTTGAAGGAACATGCAAGCGACCTGCAGGCCTTACGGAATTGCGGTCTTGCGTGCAGAAACCGAATGAAACTCTGAGGGATTACATCCAGAGGTGGATCACATTGCATCACACAGTTGAAAATGTACCAGATCATCAAGCGGTTTGTGCCTTTAAAGAAGGCGTTAAGTAAAGAGAATTGAATCTGAAGTTCGGTCGAACCGGAGAGATGTCTCTGAATCGGATGATGGAGATTGCCACCAAATATGCTAATGGTGAAGATGAGGATCGACTCCGGAGTGGCAAGCATAAAGCAGTCGCCCAGGAAACCGGAGGAAATTCCAGACGGAAACAAAAGCGGAAAGCCGAGCCAGCTGCTCCTGGGGAGGCCCTGGCCATAACCCAGGGAAAATTTAAGGGAAAACCCAAAGGACCTTGGAACCCCAAGAAAGTTAAAGACCAAGATGGAAATGATGTTTTGGATCTACCGTGTCACATCCACACCAAGAAAGATGAAGAGGGTAAACTCATTTACCCAAAGCATAACACTCGACAGTGTCGGCTTCTGATCCAGCAGTTTCAGGGCAAGCAGTCCAAAGATAAGGAAAAGGGGTCGGACAAAGTTGAGGACAAGGAAGATAGTGACGGTGGGTACCCCCAGGTCAATTCCACCCTGATGATTTTTGCTGATGTTGAGAGCAAAAGTTGACTGAAGGTTATTAACCGTGAGGTAAATATGGTTGCTCCGGCAACACCCAATTATCTGAAGTGGTCCCAGACTGCCATCACATTCGACCAGTCTGATCACCCTACGCACATTGCCACCCCTGGGAGGCAAGCTCTGGTGGTCGACCCAGTTGTCGAAGGCACTCGACTGACCAAAGTCCTGATGGATGGAGGCAGCGGTTTGAACATACTGTATGCAGAAACATTGAAAGGGATGGGCATTTCGATGTCCAGGCTCAACACCAGTAACATGAGTTTCCATGGAGTCATTCCTGGGAAGAAAGCCAAGTCACTCGGCCAAATTACTCTTGATGTGGTTTTCGGTGATTCCAACAATTACCGCAAGGAAAAGTTGACATTCGAAGTTGTGGATTTCCAAAGTGCTTATCACGCTATTTTGGGCAGGCCAGCTTATGCACGCTTCATGGCTCGACCATGTTATGTGTATCTCAAATTGAAGATGCCTGGTCCCAAAGGTGTGATCACTGTTACAGGCAATCGGAAGAAAGCAGAAGAGTGTTTTCAGAAAGGCTCAAAGATTGCTGACGCTCAGATGGCGGTGGTCAAGCTGCAAGAGTATCATAAGACTGCAGATCCGAGTGAGTTGCTACGAGCTAAGAAGCCTGCTTCAGAATCAGCTTTTCAGTCGTCCGGTGAAATGAAGGCAGTTCACATTCATCCGACCGATCCAAACGCTGCTCCGACTCACATCTCAACGACGGTCGACTCCAAATAGGAAGAAACGCTCATCCAGTTCCTCCGTGAGAACTGGGACATCTTCGCATGGAAGCCTGCTGACATGCCTGGAGTTCCCAGGGGGCTGGCTGAGCACCGTCTATGAGTCGACCCAAAATTTAAACCTGTGAAAGAACATCTTCGACGGTCCGCCGTCCAGAAGAGGAAGGCCATTGGCGAGGAGATGGCTCGGCTCTTAGCAGCGGAGTTCATCCGAGAAATTTACCACTCTGAGTGGCTCGCCAATGTTGTCATGGTCCCCAAGAAGGACAAGTCACTTCGCATGTGCATTGATTTCAAGCATATCAATCGGGCCTGCCCGAAAGATCATTTTCCTTTCCCCCGCATCGACCAGATAGTCGACTCGACTGCGGGATGTGAGCGTTTGTCTTTCCTAGACGCCTATTCCGGGTACCATCAGATCCGTCTGTACGGGCCCGACGAGATCAAAACAGCTTTCATCACTCCATTCGGGTGCTTCTGTTATGTCACCATGCCGTTCGGCCTCAAGAATGCCGGAGCCACGTTCATGAGGATGATTCAGAAGTGTTTGCTCACTCAAATCAGTCGGCATGTGGAGGCATACATGGATGATATTGTGGTCAAGTCATGGAAGGGTTCCGACCTGCTGACTGACCTTGCTGAAACCTTTGCCAACCTCAGGAGGTATGATATCAAGCTCAATCCGTCAAAGTGCACGTTCAGAGTTCCAGGTGGAAGTTACTCCGTTTTCTCATTTCCGAACGGGGAATCGACGCCAATCCTAAAAAAATTGGTACTATACTCCGGATGAAACGTCCTGTGCATGTGCATGACGTCCAGAAGCTTACAGGATGCTTGGCCGCTTTAAGTCGATTCATCTCTCGCCTCGGTGAAAAGTCATTGCCTCTTTACCGAATGATGAAGAAGTCCGACAAGTTCGAGTGGACTCCAGAAGCTGATGCAGCGTTTACAGAGCTCAAAGCTCTGCTCTCCACCCAGCCGGTGCTTGCTGCCCCAATCAGCAAGGAGCCTTTGCTGATTTACATTGCAGCCACAGGACAAGTTGTCAGTACAGTACTTACGGTCGAGCGGGAAGAAGAAGGAAAGGCCTTCAAAGTTCAGCGCCCAGTATATTATGTTTCTGAAGTTTTGACTCCTTCAAAGCAAAGATATCCTCATTACCAGAAGCTTGTATATGGGATTTATATGACCACGAAGAAGGTTGCACATTACTTCTCTGATCATTCCATTACAGTCGTCAGCGACGCTCCACTATCAGAGATTTTGCACAACAGAGATGCAACTGGTCGAGTGGCCAAATGGGCGATTGAACTTCTTCCCCTAGATATCAAGTTTGAAGCAAAGAAAGCTATCAAGTCCCAAGCAATTGCAGATTTCGTCGCCGAGTGGATCGAACAGCAACTTCCGACGCAAGTTCACTCGGAGCACTGGACCATGTTCTTCGATGGATCTAAGATGTTGAATGGTTCCGGTGCTGGGGTAGTATTGGTTTCCCCCCGAGGAGATAAGCTCAGATATGTTCTCCAGATTCACTTCGATTCCTCCAATAACGAAGCAGAATATGAAGCACTTTTGTATGGGTTGTGCATGGCCATTTCACTCGGCGTCCGTCGCCTCATGGTCTATGGCGACTCAGATTTGGTGGTTAATTAGGTGATGAAAGAATGGGACGTCAGAAGTCCAGCTATGACTGGTTATTGCAATGCAGTGAGAAAGTTAGAGAAGAAATTCGAGGGGTTAGAGCTTCATCACATCCCCCGACTGAAAAATCAAGCGGCTGATGATTTGGCAAAGATAGGCTCCAAGAAAGAAGCCATCCCCAGCAATGTGTTTTTGGAACACATCCACTCGCCATCAGTCCAAGAAGATCCTTTTACAGATGAAGCCCCGCAGCCAAAGAGTGCCACAGATCCGACTGAAGTTGAAATTCTGGCAGTGGTCGACCTAATCATGGAAGTTTTGGCAATCACCCCTGATTGGACGATACCGTACATCGCGTATATCCTGAGAAAGGAACTCCCGGAGGACGAAGAAGAGGCTCAACAGATCGTCCGTCAATCCAAGGCCTTTACAGTCATAAAGGGACAGTTGTATAGAGAAAGTGCGACTGGAGTCGGTCAAAAGTGTATAACACCAGAAGAAGGTCAGATAATCCTTGATGATATCCACTCGGGGACCTGTGGTCATCATGCGTCCTCTCGGACCATTGTGGCTAAAGCATACCGAGCGGGATTTTACTGGCCAAGAGCGAATGAAATGGCAAAAGAGATAGTCGACAAGTGTGAAGGGTGCCAGTTCTACTCCAACATGTCGCACAAGCCTGCATCAGCCCTGAAGACCATTCCACTCGTCTGGCCCTTCGCTGTTTGGGGACTGGACATGGTTGGCCCATTGAGAACAGGCAGGAGCGGTTTCACACATGTGCTTGTGGCAGTCGACAAGTTTACCAAATGGATTGAAGCTAAGCCTATCAAGAATCTTGATGCTTGTACTGCTATCAGTTTCGTGAGAGAGTTAACATTCAGATATGGAGTCCCGCATAGCATCATCACCGACAATGGGTCAAACTTTGATTCAGACAAGTTCAGAGCTTTTTGCGCCTCTCAAGGCACACGAGTCGACTACGCATCGGTCGCCCACCCCCAGTCGAATGGACAAGCAGAAAGGGCAAATGGTCTGATTCTCAAAGGACTAAAGCCTCGGCTGATGCGTGATCTCAAGCACGCAGCAGGCGCTTGGGTCGACGAGCTTCCGTCGGTTCTGTGGGGATTGAGGACTACCCCGAATCGGTCGACTGGAAGAACTCCGTTCTTTCTGGTTTACGGAGCGGAAGCAGTCCTGCCGAGTGATCTACTTCACAATGCACCCCGAGTCGAGCTTTATACCAAAGATGAAGTAGAACAAGCCCGGCAAGACGCAGTCGACCTCCTGGAAGAAGAAAGAGAAATGGCTATGATCCGATCGACCATTTATCAGCAAGACTTGCATCGATTCCATGCCAGAAATGTGAAGAGTCGAGCCTTCCAAGAAGGAGATTTGGTCCTCCGAGTGGATCAACAGAAACCACACAAGCTCGCTCCTACTTGGGAAGGTCCCTTCATCGTCACCAGAGTCCTCCACAATGGAGCGTATCACCTTTACAATGTCGATCGCCAGATCGATGAGCCACGAGCTTGGAATGCAGAACTGCTCCGCCCCTTTTACACTTGAATTCTCACTCAGATGAGATGTAATAAGAAAAACTTCTGTAGTCTATTTATCAAAGACAAGAGCGTTACAAATTTTCCTATAATTGTTGTTGCTTTTGTTTGCGTGTGAAATCCCCCAGTGGGTGGCTTAGCTGCGAATCCGTTTCGCCTAAGTTTGTAAAAAAAATCCTACCGAGTGGCGAGCCAGACTCCCACTCGGAGGCTTAGCTGCAGCTCAGTGCTCGCCTAAGTGTTTAAAAATCCTACCGAGTGGTGAGCCAGACTCCCACTCGGAGGCTTAGCTGCAGCCTAGTGCTCGCCTAAGTGTTTAAAAATCCTACCGAGTGGAGAGCAAACCTCCCACTCGGAGGCTTAGCTGCAGCCCAGTGCTCGCCTAAGTGTTTAAAAATCCTACCGAGTGGTGAGCAAACCTCCCACTCGGAGGCTTAGCTGCAGCCCAGTGCTCGCCTAAGTGTTTAAAAATCCTACCGAGTGGTGAGCCAGACTCCCACTCGGAGGCTTACCTGCAGCCCAGTGCTCGCCTAAGTGTTTAAAAATCCTACCGAGTGGAGAGAAAACCTCCCACTCGGGGGCTTAGCTGCAGTCCAGTACTCGCCTAAGTTTGAAAAAATCCTACCGAGTGAGAGCAGGCCTCCCACTCGGGGGCTTAGCTGCAGTCCAGTACTCGCCTAAGTTTGAAAAAATCCTACCGAGTGGAGAGCAGACCTCCCACTCGGGGGCTTAGCTGCAGCCCAGTGCTCGCCTAAGTGTTTAAAAATCCTACCGAGTGGTGAGCCATGAAGGAAATATGCCCTAGAGGCAATAATAAAGTTATTATTTATTTCCTTATTTCATGATAAACGTTTATTATTCATGCTAGAATTCTATTAACCGGAAACATAATACATGTGTGAATACATAGACAAACGGAGTGTCACTAGTATGCCTCTACTTGACTAGCTCGTTAATCAAAGATGGTTATGTTTCCTAACCATGAACAAAGAGTTGTTATTTGATTAACGGGATCACATCATTAGGTGAATGATCTGATTGACATGACCCATTCCATTAGCTTAGCACCCGATCGTTTAGTATGTTGCTATTGCTTTCTCCATAACTTATACATGTTCCTATGACTATGAGATTATGCAACTCCCGTTTCCCGGAGGAACACTTTGTGTGCTACCAAACGTCACAACGTAAATGGGTGATTATAAAGGTACTCTACAGGTGTCTCCAAAGGTACATGTTGGGTTGGCGTATTTCGAGATTAAGATTTGTCACTCCGATTGTCGGAGAGGTATCTCTGGGCCCTCTCGGTAATGCACATCACGTAAGCCTTGCAAGCATTGCACCTAATGAGTTAGTTGCGAGATGATGTATTACGGAACGAGTAAAGAGACTTGCCGGTAACGAGATTGAACTAGGTATTGAGATACCGACGATCGAATCTCGGGCAAGTAACATACCGATTGTTGGGTTTCGTAGTAATTTCAAAAATTTTCCTACGCACACGCAAGATCATGTGATGCATAGCAACGAGGGGGAGAGTGTTGTCTACGTACCCAACGCAGACCGACTGCGGAAGCGATGACACGACGTAGAGGAATTAGTCGTACGTCTTCACGATCCAACCGATCAAGCACCGAAACTACGGCACCTCCGAGTTCGAGCACATGTTCAGCTCGATGACGATCCCCGGACTCCGATCCAGCAAAGTGTCAGGGAAGAGTTCCGTCAGCACGACGGCATGGTGACGATCTTGATGTACTACAGCAGCAGGGCTTCGCCTATACTCCGCTACAGTATTATCGAGGTATATGGTGGCAGGGGGCACCGCACACGGCTAAGGAATAGATCACGTGGATCAACTTGTGTGTCTAGAGGTTTCCCCTGCCTCCGTATATAAAGGAGGAGAGGAGGGGAGGCTGGCCGTCCAAGGAGGGAGGCACAGGAGAGTCCTACTCCCTCTGGGAGTAGGATTCCTCCCCCCAATCCTAGTCTAACTAGGATTCCTCGGAGGGGAAGGGAGAGAGGGGGGCCGGCCACCTTCTCCTAGTCCTAATAGGACTAGGGGAGGGGGAAGTGGCGCAGCCACCTTGGGCTGCCCCTTTCTCCTTTCCACTAAGGCCCATGAAGGCCCATATGGCTCCCGGGGGGTTCCGGTAACCCTCCCGGTACTCCGGTAAAATCCCGATTTCACCCGGAACACTTCCGATGTCCAAACATAGGCTTCCAATATATCAATCTTTACGTCTCGACCATTTCAAGACTCCTCGTCATGTCCGTGATCACATCCGGGACTCTAAACAACCTTCGGTACATCAAAATGCATAAACTCATAATGTAACTGTCATCGTAACCTTAAGCGTGCGGACCCTACGGGTTCGAGAACAATGTAGACATGACCGAGACATGTCTTCGGTCAATAACCAATAGCGGGACCTGGATGCCCATATTGGCTCCTACATATTCTACGAAGATCTTTATCGGTCAGACCGCATAACAACATACGTTGTTCCCTTTGTCATCGGTATGTTACTTGCCCGAGATTCGATCGTCGGTATCCAATACCTAGTTCAATCTCGTTACCGGCAAGTCTCTTTACTCGTTCCGTAATACATCATCTCACAACTAACATATTAGTTGTAATGCTTGCAAGGCTTATGTGATGTGTATTACCGAGAGGGCCCAGAGATACCTCTCCAACAATCGGAGTGACAAATCCCAATCTCGAAATACGCCAACCCAACATCTACCTTTGGAGACACCTGTAATGCTCCTTTATAATCACCCAGTTACGTTGTGACGTTTGGTAGCACCCAAAGTGTTCCTCCGGTAAACGGGAGTTGCATAATCTCATAGTCATAGGAACATGTATAAGTCATGAAGAAAGCAATAGCAACATACTAAACGATCGGGTGCTAAGCTAATGGAATGGGTCATGTCAATCAGATCATTCAACTAATGATGTGACCTCGTTAATCAAATAACAACTCATTGTTCATGGTTAGGAAACATAACCATCTTTGATTAACGAGCTAGTCAAGTAGAGGCATACTAGTGACACTTTGTTTGTCTATGTATTCACACATGTATTATGTTTCCTGTTAATACAATTCTAGCATGAATAATAAACATTTATCATGATTATAAGGAAATAAATAATAACTTTATTATTGCCTCTAGGGCATATTTCCTTCAGTCTCCCACTTGCACTAGAGTCAATAATCTAGATTACACTGTAATGATTCTAACACCCATGGAGCTTTGGTGCTGATCATGTTTTGCTCGTGGAAGAGGCTTAGTCAACGGGTCTGCAACATTCAGATCCGTATGTATCTTGCAAATCTCTATGTCTCCCACCTGGACTAGATCCCGGATGGAATTGAAGCGTCTCTTGATGTGTTTGGTCCTTTTGTGAAATCTGGATTCCTTTGCCAAGGCAATTGCACCAGTGTTGTCACAAAAGATTTTCATTGGACCCGATGCATTAGGTATGACACCTAGATCGGATATGAACTCCTTCATCCAGACTCCTTCATTTGCTGCTTCCGAAGCAGCTATGTACTCCGCTTCACATGTAGATCCCGCTACGACGCTTTGTTTAGAACTGCACCAACTGACAGCTCCACCGTTTAATGTAAACACGTATCCGGTTTGCGATTTAGAATCGTCCGGATCAGTGTCAAAGCTTGCATCAACGTAACCTTTTACGGTGAGCTCTTTGTCACCTCCATATACGAGAAACATATCCTTAGTCCTTTTCAGGTATTTCAGGATGTTCTTGACCGCTGTCCAGTGATCCACTCCTGGATTACTTTGGTACCTCCCTGCTAAACTTATAGCAAGGCACACATCAGGTCTGGTACACAGCATTGCATACATGATAGAGCCTATGGCTGATGCATAGGGAACATCTTTCATATTCTCTCTATCTTCTGCACTGGTCGGGCATTGAGTCTTACTCAACTTCACACCTTGTAACACAGGCAAGAATCCTTTCTTTGCTTGATCCATTTTGAATTTCTTCAAAATCTTGTCAAGGTATGTGCTTTGTGAAAGTCCAATTAAGCGTCTTGATCTATCTCTATAGATCTTAATGCCTAATATGTAAGCAGCTTCACCGAGGTCTTTCATTGAAAAACTTTTATTCAAGTATCCCTTTATGCTATCCAGAAATTCTATATCATTTCCAATCAGCAATATGTCATCCACATATAATATTAGAAATGCTACAGAGCTCCCACTCACTTTCTTGTAAATACAGGCTTCTCCGAAAGTCTGTATAAAACCAAATGCTTTGATCACACTATCAAACCGTTTATTCCAACTCCGAGAGGCTTGCACCAGTCCATAAATGGATCGCTGGAGCTTGCACACTTTGTTAGCTCCCTTTGGATCGACAAAACCTTCCGGTTGCATCATATACAACTCTTCTTCCAGAAATCCATTCAGGAATGCAGTTTTGACATCCATCTGCAAAATTTCATAATCATAAAATGTGGCAATCGCTAACATGATTCGGACGGACTTAAGCATCGCTACGGGTGAGAAGGTCTCATCGTAGTCAATCCCTTGAACTTGTCGAAAACCTTTCGCGACAAGTCGAGCTTTGTAAACAGTAACATTACCATCAGCGTCAGTCTTCTTCTTGAAGATCCATTTATTCTCAATTGCTTGCCGATCATCGGGCAAGTCAACCAAAGTCCATACTTTGTTCTCATACATGGATCCCATCTCAGATTTCATGGCTTTAAGCCACTTTGCGGAATCTAGGCTCACCATTGCTTCTTCATAGTTCGTAGGTTCATCATGATCTAGTAGCATGACTTCCAGAACTGGATTACCGTACCACTCTGGTGCGGATCTTACTCTGGTTGATCTACGAGGTTCAGTAGTATCTTGTTCTGAAGTTTCATGATCATTATCATTAACTTCCTCACTTATTGGTGTAGGTGTCGCAGAAACAATTTTCTGTTATGTACTACTTTCCAACAAGGGAGTAGGTACAGTTACCTCGTCAAGTTCTACTTTCCTCCCACTCACTTCTTTCGAGAGAAACTCCTTCTCAAGAAAGTTTCCGAATTTAGCAACAAAAGTCTTGCCTTCGGATCTGTGATAGAAGGTGTATCCAATAGTTTCCTTTGGATATCCTATGAAGACACATTTCTCCGATTTGGGTTCGAGCTTATCAGGTTGAAGCTTTTTCACATAAGCATCGCAGCCCCAAACTTTAAGAAATGACAACTTTGGTTTCTTGCCAAACCACAGTTCATAAGGCGTCGTCTCAACGGATTTTGATGGTGCCCTATTTAACGTGAATGCGGCCGTCTCTAGAGCGTATCCCCAAAATGATAGCGGTAAATCAGTAAGAGACATCATAGATCGCACCATATCTAGTAAAGTACGATTACGACGTTCGGACACACCATTACGCTGTGGTGTTCCGGGTGGCGTGAGTTGCGAAACTATTCCACAATTTTTCAAATGTACACCAAACTCGTAACTCAAATATTCTCCTCCACGATCAGATCGTAGAAACTTTATTTTCTTGTTACGATGATTTTCAACTTCACTCTGAAAATCTTTGAACTTTTCAAATGTTTCAGATTTATGTTTCGTTAAGTAGATATACCCATATCTGCTTAAATCATCTGTGAAGGTGAGAAAATAACGATATCCGCCACGAGCCTCAACATTCATCGGACCACATACATCGGTATGTATGATTTCCAACAAATCTGTTGCTCTCTCCATAGTACCGGAGAACGGTGTTTTAGTCATCTTGCCCATGAGGCACGGTTCGCAAGTACCAAGTGATTCATAATCAAGTGGTTCCAAAAGTCCATCAGTATGGAGTTTCTTCATGCGCTTTATACCGATATGACCTAAACGACAGTGCCACAAATAAGTTGCACTTTCATTATCAACTCTGCATCTTTTGGCTTCAACATTATGAATATGTGTATTACTACTATCGAGATTCAATAAGAATAGACCACTCTTCAAGGGTGCATGACCATAAAAGATATTACTCATATAAATAGAACAACCATTATTCTCTGATTTAAATGAATAACCGTCTCACATTAAACAAGATCCAGATATAATGTTCATGCTCAACGCTGGCACCAAATAACAATTATTTAGGTCTAATATTAATCCCGAAGGTAGATGTAGAGGTAGCGTGCCGACCGCGATCACATCGACTTTGGAACCGTTTCCCACGCGCATCGTCACCTCGTCCTTAGCCAATCTTCGCTTAATCCGTAGCCCCTGTTTCGAGTTGCAAATATTAGCAACAGAACCAGTATCAAATACCCAGGTGCTACTGCGAGCATTAGTAAGGTACACATCAATAACATGTATATCACATATACCTTTGTTCACTTTGCCATCCTTCTTATCCGCCAAATACTTGGGGCAGTTCCGCTTCCAGTGACCGGTCTGCTTGCAGTAGAAGCACTCAGTTTCAGGCTTAGGTCCAGACTTGGGTTTCTTTTCCTGAGCAGCAACTTGTTTGCCGTTCTTCTTGAAGTTCCCCTTCTTCTTCCCTTTGCCCTTTTTCTTGAAACTAGTGGTTTTGTTAACCATCAACACTTGATGCTCCTTTTTGATTTCTACCTCCGCAGCTTTTAGCATCGCGAAGAGCTCGGGAATAGTCTTGTTCATCCCTTGCATATTATAGTTCATCACGAAGCTTTTGTAGCTTGGTGGCAGTGATTGGAGAATTCTGTCAATGACGCAATCATCCGGAAGATTAACTCCCAATTGAATCAAGTGATTATTATACCCAGACATTTTGAGTATATGCTCACTGACAGAACTGTTCTCCTCCATCTTGCAGCTATAGAACTTATTGGAGACTTCATATCTCTCAATTCGGGCATTTGCTTGAAATATTAACTTCAACTCCTGGAACATCTCATATGCTCCATGACATTCAAAACGTCGTTGAAGTCCCGATTCTAAGCCGTAAAGCATGGCACACTGAACTATCGAGTAGTCATCAGCTTTGCTCTGCCAGACGTTCATAACATCTGGCGTTGCTCCAGCAGCAGGCCTGGCACCTAGCGGTGCTTCCAGGACGTAATTCTTCTGTGCAGCAATGAGGATAATCCTCAAGTTACGGACCCAGTCCGTGTAATTGCTACCATCATCTTTCAACTTTGCTTTCTCAAGGAACGCATTAAAATTCAACGGAACAACAGCACGAGCCATCTATCTACAATCAACATAAACAAGCAAGATACTATCAGGTACTAAGTTCATGATAAATTTAAGTTCAGTTAATCATATTACTTAAGAACTCCCACTTAGATAGACATCCCTCTAATCCTCTAAGTGATCACGTGATCCAAATCAACTAAACCATGTCCGATCATCACGTGAGATGGAGTAGTTTCATCGGTGAACATCTTTATGTTGATCATATCTACTATATGATTCACGCTCGACCTTTCGGTCTCTGTGTTCCGAGGCCATATCTGTATATGCTTGGCTCGTCAAGTATAACCTGAGTATTCTGCGTGTGCAACTGTTTTGCACCCGTTGTATTTGAACGTAGAGCCTATCACACCCGATCATCACGTGGTGTCTCAGCACGAAGAACTTTCGCAACGGTGCATACTCAGGGAGAACACTTCTTGATAATTTAGTGAGAGATCATCTTATAATGCTACCGTCAATCAAAGCAAGATAAGATGCATAAAAGATAAACATCACATGCAATCAATATAAGTGATATGATATGGCCATCATCATCTTGTGCCTGTGATCTCCATCTCTGAAGCACCGTCATGATCACCATCGTCACCGGCGCGACACTTTGATCTCCATCGTAGCATCGTTGTCATCTCGCCAATCTTATGCTTCCACGACTATCACTACCGTTTAGTAATAAAGTAAAGCATTACATCGCGATTGCATTGCATACAATAAAGCGACAACCACATGGCTCCTGCCAGTTGCCGATAACTCGGTTACAAAACATGATCATCTCATACAATAAAATTCAGCATCATGCCTTGACCATATCACATCACAACATGCCCTGCAAAAACAAGTTAGACGTCCTCTACTTTGTTGTTGCATGTTTTACGTGGCTGCTACGGGCTTAAGTAAGAACCAATCTCACCTACGCATTAAAACCACAACGATAGTTTGTCAAATAGACTCCGTTTTAACCTTCGCAAGGACCGGGCGTAGCCATACTCGGTTCAACTAAAGTTGGAGAGACAGTCGCCCGCAAGCCATCTATGTGCAAAGCACGTCGAGGGAACCGGTCTCGCGTAAGCGTACGCGTAAGGTTGGTCCGGGTCGTCTCGTCCAACAATACCGCCGAACCAAAGTATGACATGCTGGTAGGCAGTATGACTTGTATCGTCCACAACTCACTTGTGTTCTACTCGTGCATATAACATCAACATAAATAACCTAGGCTCGGATGCCACTGTTGGGTTTCGTAGTAATTTCAAAAAATTTCCTACGCACACGCAAGATCATGTGATGCATAGCAACAAGGGGGAGAGTGTTGTCTACGTACCCAACGCAGACCGACTGCGGAAGCGATGACACGACATAGAGGAATTAGTCGTACGTCTTCACGATCCAACCGATCAAGCACCGAAACTACGGCACCTCCGAGTTCGAGCACACGTTCAGCTCGATGACGATCCCCGGACTCCGATCCAGCAAAGTGTCGGGGAAGAGTTTCGTCAGCACGACGGCGTGGTGACGATCTTGATGTACTACAGCAGCAGGGCTTCGCCTATACTCCGCTATAGTATTATCGAGGTATATGGTGGCAGGGGGCACCGCACACGGCTAAGGAATAGATCACGTGGATCAACTTGTGTGTCTAGAGGTGTCCCCTGCCTCCATATATAAAGGAGGAGAGGAGGGGAGGCTGGCCGGCCAAGGAGGGAGGCACAGGAGAGTCCTACTCCCTCTGGGAGTAGGATTCCTCCCCCCAATCCTAGTTTAACTAGGATTCCTCGGAGGGGAAGGGAGAGAGGGGGGCCGGCCACCTTCTCCTAGTCCTAATAGGACTAGGGGAGGGGGAAGTGGCGCAGCCACCTTGGGCTGCCCCTTTCTCCTTTCCACTAAGGCCCATGAAGGCCCATATGGCTCCCGGGGGGTTCCGGTAACCCTCCCGGTACTCCGGTAAAATCCCGATTTCACCCGGAACACTTCCGATGTCCAAACATAGGCTTCCAATATATCAATCTTTACGTCTCGACCATTTCGAGACTCCTCGTCATGTCCGTGATCACATCCGGGACTCCGAACAACCTTCGGTACATCAAAATGCATAAACTCATAATGTAACTGTCATCGTAACCTTAAGCGTGCGGACCCTACGGGTTCGAGAACAATGTAGACATGACCGAGACATGTCTTCGGTCAATAACCAATAGCGGGACCTGGATGCCCATATTGGCTCCTACATATTCTACGAAGATCTTTATCGGTCAGACCGCATAACAACATACGTTGTTCCCTTTGTCATCGGTATGTTACTTGCCCGAGATTCGATCGTCGGTATCCAATACCTAGTTCAATCTCGTTACCGGCAAGTCTCTTTACTCGTTCCGTAATACATCATCTCACAACTAACATATTAGTTGTAATGCTTGCAAGGCTTATGTGATGTGTATTACCGAGAGGGCCCAGAGATACCTCTCCGACAATCGGAGTGACAAGTCCCAATCTCGAAATACGCCAAACCAACATCTACCTTTGGAGACACCTGTAATGCTCCTTTATAATCACCCAGTTACGTTGTGACGTTTGGTAGCACCCAAAGTGTTCCTCCGGTAAACGGGAGTTGCATAATCTCATAGTCATAGGAACATGTATAAGTCATGAAGAAAGCAATAGCAACATACTAAACGATCGGGTGCTAAGCTAATGGAATGGGTCATGTCAATCAGATCATTCAACTAATGATGTGACCTCGTTAATCAAATAACAACTCATTGTTCATGGTTAGGAAACATAACCATCTTTGATTAACGAGCTAGTCAAGTAGAGGCATACTAGTGACACTTTGTTTGTCTATGTATTCACACATGTATTATGTTTCCTGTTAATACAATTCTAGCATGAATAATAAACATTTATCATGATTATAAGGAAATAAATAATAACTTTATTATTGCCTCTAGGGCATATTTCCTTCACCGATGACAAAGGGAACAACGTATGTTGTTATGCGGTCTGGCCGATAAAGATCTTCATAGAATATGTAGGAGCCAATATGAGCATCTAGGTTCCGCTATTGGTTATTGACCGGAGACGTGTCTCGGTCATGTCTACATTGTTCTCGAACCCGTAGGGTCCGCACGCTTAAGGTTTCGATGACAGTTATATTATGAGTTTTGATGTACCGAAGTTAGTTCGGAGTCCCGGATGTGATCACGGACATGACGAGGAGTCTCGAAATGGTCGAGACATAAAGATTGATATATTGGACAGCTATATTCGGACACCGGAAGTGTTCCGGGTGATTTCGGAGAAAACCGGAGAGCCGGAGGGTTACCGGAACCCCCCCCCCCCCCCCGGGAGAAGTAATGGGCCATATGGGCCTTAGTGGAGAGAGAGAGGGGCAGCCAAAGGTGGGCCGCGTGCCTCCTCCCCCTTGGTCCGAATTGGACTAGGAGAGGGGGGGCGGTGCCCCCTTTCCTTCTCCCTCCCCACTTCTTTCCCCCTCCTAGTAGGAGTCCTACTCCTACTAGGAGGAGGACTCCTCCTTGGCGCGCCATAGGGGCCGGCCGGCCTCCTCCCCTTGATCCTTTATATACGGGGGCAGGGGGCACCCCTAGACACAAGTTGATCCACGTGATCATATTCTTAGCCGTGTGCGGTGCCCCCTTCCACCATAATCCTCGATAATATTGTAGCGGTGCTTAGGCGAAGCCCTGCGACGATAGTACATCAAGATCGTCACCACGCCGTCGTGCTGACGGAACTCTTCCCCGACACTTTGCTGGATCGGAGTCCGGGGATCGTCATCGAGCTGAACGTGTGCTAAAACTCGGAGGTGCCGTAGTTTCGGTACTTGATCGGTCGGGCCGTGAAGACGTACGACTACATCAACTGCGTTGTGCTAACGCTTCCGCTGTCGGTCTACAAGGGTACGTAGATCACACTCTCCCCTCTCGTTGCTATGCATCACCATGATCTTGCGTGTGCGTAGGAAATTTTTTGAAATTACTACGTTCCCCAACGGTGGTATCAGAGCCAGGTTTTATGTGTTGATATTATATGCACGAGTAGAACACAAGTGAGTTGTGGGCGATATAAGTCATACTGCTTACCAGCATGTCATACTTTGGTTCGGCGGTATTGTTGGATGAAGCGGCCCGGACCGACATTACGCGTACGCTTACGCGAGACCGGTTCTCCCGACGTGCTTTGCACAAAGGTGGCTAGCGGGTGACAGTTTCTCCAACTTTAGTTGAACCGAGTGTGGCTACGCCCGGTCCTTGCGAAGGTTAAAACAGCACCAACTTGACAAACTATCGTTGTGGTTTTGATGCGTAGGTAAGATTGGTTCTTGCTTAAGCCCGTAGCAGCCACGTAAAACTTGCAACAACAAAGTAGAGGACGTCTAACTTGTTTTTGCAGGGCATGTTGTGATGTGATATGGTCAAGACATGATGCTAAATTTTATTGTATGAGATGATCATGTTTTGTAACCAAGTTATCGGCAACCGGCAGGAGCCATATGGTTGTCGCTTTATTGTATGCAATGCAATTGCGCTGTAATGCTTTGCTTTATCACTAAGCGGTAGCGATAGTCATGGAAGCATAAGATTGGCGAGACAACAACGATGCTATGATGGTGATCAAGGTGTCACGCCGGTGACGATGGTGATCACGACGGTGCTTCGAAGATGGAGATCATAAGCACAAGATGATGATGGCCATATCATATCACTTATATTGATTGCATGTGATGTTTATCTTTTATGCATCTTATCTTGCTTTGATTGACGGTAGCATTTTAAGATGATCTCTCAATAATTATCAAGAAGTGTTCTCCCTGAGTATGCACCGTTGCGAAAGTTCTTCGTGCTGAGACACCACGTGATGATCGGGTGTGATAGGCTCTACGTTCAAATACAACGGGTGCAAAACAGTTGCACACGTGGAATACTCAGGTTATACTTGACGAGCCAAGCATATACAGATATGGCCTCGGAACACAGAGACCGAAAGGTCGAGCGTGAATCATATAGTAGATATGATCAACATAGTGATGTTCACCAATGAAACTACTCCATCTCACGTGATGATCGGACATGGTTTAGTTGATTTGGATCACGTAATCACTTAGAGGATTAGAGGGATGTCTATCTAAGTGGGAGTTCTGAAGTAATATGATTAATTGAACTTAAATTTATCATGAACTTAGTCCTGGTAGTATTTTGCAAATTATGTTGTAGATTAATAGCTCGCGTTGTTGCTTCCCTGTGTTTATTTTGATATGTTCCTAGAGAAAATTGTGTTGAAAAGATGTTAGTAGTAATGATGCGGATTGGATCCGTGATCTGAGGTTTATCCTCATTGCTGCACAGAAGAATTATGTCCTTGATGCACCGCTAGGTGACAGACCTATTGCAGGAGCAGATGCAGACGTTATGAACGTTTGGCTAGCTCAATGTGATGACTACTTGATAGTTTAGTGCACCATGCTTAATGGCTTAGAATCGGGACTTCAAAGACGTTTTGAACGTCATGGACCATATGAGATGTTCCAGGAGTTGAAGTTAATATTTCAAGCAAATACCCGAGTTGAGATATATGAAGTCTCCAACAAGTTCTATAGCTAAAAGATGGAGGAGAATCGCTCAACTAGTGAGCATGTGCTCAGATTGTCTGGGTACTACAATCGCTTGAATCAAGTGGGAGTTAATCTTCCAGATAAGATAGTGATTGACAGAATTCTCTAGTCACCATCACCAAGTTAGTAGAACTTCGTGATGAACTATAGTATGCAAGGGATGACGAAAACGATTCCCAAGCTCTTCATGATGAAATCGATGAAGGTAGAAATCAAGAGCATCAAGTGTTGATGGTTGACAAGATCACTAGTTTCAAGAAAAGGGCAAAGGAAAAAAGGGGAACTTCAAGAAGAACAGCAAGCAAGTTGCTGCTCAAGTGAAGAAGCCCAAGTCTGGTCCTAAGCCTGAGACTAAGTGCTTCTACTGCAAAGGGACTGGTCACTGGAAGCGGAACTACCCCAAGTGATTGGCGGATAAGAAGGATGGCAAAGTGAACATAAGTATATTTGATATACATATTATTGATGTGTACTTTACTAGTGTTTATAGCAACCCCTCAGTATTTGATACTAGTTCAGTTGCTAAGATTAGTAACTCGAAACGGGAGTTGCAGAATAAACAGAGACTAGTTAAGGGTGAAGTGACGATGTGTATTGGAAGTGGTTCCAAGATTGATATGATCATCATCGCACACTCCCTATACTTTCGGGATTAATGTTGAACCTAAATAAGTGTTATTTGGTGTTTGCGTTGAGCATAAATATGATTTGATCATGTTTATTGTAATACGGTTATTCATTTAAGTAAGAGAATAAATTGTTGTTTTGTTTACATGAATAAAACCTCATATGGTTACACACCCAATGAAAATAGTTCATTGGATCTCGATCATAGTGATACACATAATCATAATATTGAAACCAAAAGATGCAAAGTTAATAATGATAGTGCAACTTATTTGTGGCACTGCCGTTTAGGTCATATTGGTGTAAAGCGCATGAAGAAACTCCATACTGATGGGCTTTTGGAATCACTTGATTATGAATCAGTTGATGCTTGCGAACCATGCCTTATGGGTAAGATGACAAAAACACCGTTCTCTGGTACTATGGAGAGAGCAACAGATTTGTTGGAAATCATACATACAGATGTATGTGGTCCGATGAACGTTGAGGCTCGTGGCAGATATCGTTATTTTCTCACCTTCACAGATGACTTAAGCAGATATGGGTATATCTACTTAATGAAACACAAGTCTGAAACATTTGAAAAGTTCAAAGAATTTCAGAGTGAAGTTGAAAATCATCGTAACAAGAAAATAAAATTCCTACGATCTGATCGTGGAGGAGAATATTTGAGTTACGAGTTTGGTGTACATTTGAAAAATTGTGGAATAGTTTCGCAACTCACGCCACCCGGAACACCACAGCGTAATGGTGTGTCTGAATGTCGTAATCGTACTTTACTAGATATGGTGCGATCTATGATGTCTCTTACTGATTTACCGCTATCGTTTTGGGGATACGCTCTGAGACGGCCGCATTCACGTTAAATAGGGCACCATCAAAATCCGTTGAGATGACGCCTTATGAACTGTGGTTTGGCAAGAAACCGAAGTTGTCGTTTCTGAAAGTTTGGGGCTGCGATGCTTATGTGAAAAAGCTTCAACCTGATAAGCTCGAACCCAAATTGGAGAAATGTGTCTTCATAGGATATCCAAAGGAAACTATTGGATACACCTTCTATCACAGATCCGAAGGCAAGACTTTTGTTGCTAAATTCGGAAACTTTCTAGAGAAGGAGTTTCTCTCGAAAGAAGTGAGTGGGAGGAAAGTAGAACTTGACAAGGTAACTGTACCTACTCCCTTATTGGAAAGTAGTACATCACAAAAACCTGTTTCTGTGACACCTACACCAGTTAGTGAGGAAGCTAATGATGATGATCATGAAACTTCAGAACAAGATACTACTGAACCTCGTAGATCAACTAGAGTGAGATCCGCGCCAGAGTGGTACGGTAATCCTGTTCTGGAAGTCATGCTACTAGATCATGATGAACCTACGAACTATGAAGAAGCGATGGTGAGCCCAGATTCCGCAAAATGGCTTGAAGCCATGAAATCTGAGATATGATCCATGTATGAGAACAAAGTATGGACTTTGATGGATTTGCCCGATGATCTGCAATCCATAGAAAATAAATGGATCTTCAAGAGGAAGACGGACGCTGATAGTAGTGTTACTATCTACAAAGCTAGACTTGTCGAAAAAGGTTTTTGACAAAGTTCAAGGGATTGACTACCATGAGACCTTCTCACCCGTAGCGATGCTTAAGTCTGTCTGAATCATGTTAGCAATTGCCTCATTTTATGATTATGAAATTTGGCAAATGGATGTCAAAACTGCATTCCTGAATGGATTTCTGGAAGAAGAGTTGTATATGATGCAACCAGAAGGTTTTGTCGATCCAAAGGGAGCTAATAAAGTGTGCAAGCTCCAGCGATCCATTTATGGACTGGTGCAAGCCTCTCGGAGTTGGAATAAACGCTTTGATAGTGTGATCAAAGCATTCGGTTTTATACAGACTTTTGGAGAAGCCTGTATTTACAAAAAAGTGAGTGGGAGCTCTGTAGCGTTTCTGATATTATATGTGGATGACATATTACTAATTGGAAATGATATAGAATTTCTGGATAGCATAAAGGGATACTTGAATAAGAGTTTTTCAATGAAAGACCTCGGTGAAGCTGCTTACATATTAGGCATTAAGATCTATAGAGATAGATCAAGACGCTTAATTGGACTTTCACAAAGCACATACCTTGACAAAGTTTTGAAGAAGTTCAAAATGGATCAAGCAAAGAAAGGGTTCTTGCCTGTGTTACAAGGTGTGAAGTTGAGTAAGACTCAATGCCCGACCACTGCAGAAGATAGAGAGAAAATGAAAGATGTTCCCTATGCTTCAGCCATAGGCTCTATCATGTATGCAATGTTGTGTACCAGACCTGATGTGCGCCTTGCTATAAGTCTAGCAGGGAGGTACCAAAGTGATCCAGGAGTGGATCACTGGACAGCGGTCAAGAACATCCTGAAATACCTGAAAAGGACTAAGGATATGTTTCTCATATATGGAGGTGACAAAGAGCTCATCGTAAAAGGTTACGTTGATGCAAGCTTTGACACTGATCCGGACGATTCTAAATCACAAACCGGATACGTGTTTACATTAAACGGTGGAGCTGTCAGTTGGTGCAGTTCTAAACAAAGCGTTGTGGTGGGATCTACATGTGAAGCGGAGTACATAGCTGCTTCGGAAGCAGCAAATGAAGGAGTCTGTATGAAGGAGTTCATATCCGATCTAGGTGTCATACCTAGTACATCGGGTCCAATGAAAAACTTTTGTGACAATACTGGTGCAATTACCTTGGCAAAGGAATCCAGATTTCACAAGAGAACCAAGCACATCAAGAGACGCTTCAATTCCATCCAGGATCTAGTCCAGGTGGGAGACATAGAGATTTGCAAAATACTTATGGATCTGAATATGGCAGACCCGTTGACTAAACTTCTGTCATAGGCAAAACATGATCACACCTTAGTACTCTTTGGGTGTTAATCACATAGCAATGTGAACTAGATTACTGACTCTAGTAAACCCTTTGGGTGTTGGTCACATATCGATGTGAACTATGGGTGTTAACCACATAAAGATGTGAACTATTGATGTTAGATCACATGGCGATGTGAACTAGATTATTGACTCTAGTGCAAGTGGGAGACTAAAGGAAATATGCCCTAGAGGCAATAATAAAGTTATTATTTATTTCCTTATTTCATGATAAATGTTTATTATTCATGCTAGAATTGTATTAACCGGAAACATAATACATGTGTGAATACATAGACAAACGGAGTGTCACTAGTATGCCTCTACTTGACTAGCTCGTTAATCAAAGATGGTTATGTTTCCTAACCATGAACAAAGAGTTGTTATTTGATTAACGGGATCACATCATTAGGTGAATGATCTGATTGACATGACCCATTCCATTAGCTTAGCACCCGATCGTTTAGTATGTTGCTATTGCTTTCTTCATAACTTATACATGTTCCTATGACTATGAGATTATGCAACTCCCGTTTGCCGGAGGAACACTTTGTGTGCTACCAAACGTCACAACGTAAATGGGTGATTATAAAGGTACTCTACAGGTGTCTCCAAAGGTACATGTTGGGTTGGCGTATTTCGAGATTAGGATTTGTCACTCCGATTGTCGGAGAGGTATCTCTGGGCCCTCTCGGTAATGCACATCACGTAAGCCTTGCAAGCATTGCAGCTAATGAGTTAGTTGCGAGATGATGTATTACGGAACGAGTAAAGAGACTTGCCAGTAACGAGATTGAACTAGGTATTGAGATACCGACGATCGAATCTCGGGCAAGTAACATACCGATGACAAAGGGAACAACGTATGTTGTTATGCGGTTTGGCCGATAAAGATCTTCGTAGAATATGTAGGAGCCAATATGAGCATCCAGGTTCCACTATTGGTTATTGACCGGAGACGTGTCTCGGTCATGTCTACATTGTTCTCGAACCCGTAGGGTCCGCACGCTTAAGGTTTCGATGACAGTTATATTATGAGTTTATGAGTTTTGATGTACCGAAGTTAGTTCGGAGTCCCAGATGTGATCACGGACATGACGAGGAGTCTCGAAATGGTCGAGACATAAAGATTGATATATTGGACGGCTATATTCGGACACCGGAAGTGTTCCGGGTGATTTCGGAGAAAACCGGAGAGCCGGAGGGTTACCGGAACCCCCCCGGGAGAAGTAATGGGCCATATGGGCCTTAGTGGAGAGAGAGAGGGGCAGCCAAAGGTGGGCCGCGCGCCTCCTCCCCCCTGGTCCGAATTGGACTAGGAGAGGGGGGCGGCGCCCCCCTTTCCTTCTCCCTCCCTACTTCTTTCCCCCTCCTAGTAGGAGTCCTACTCCTACTAGGAGGAGGACTCCTCCTTGGCGCGCCATAGGGGCCGGCCGGCCTCCTCCCCTTGATCCTTTATATACGGGGGCAGGGGGCACCCCTAGACACAAGTTGATCCATGTGATCATATTCTTAGCCGTGTGCGGTGCCCCCTTCCACCATAATCCTCGATAATATTGTAACGGTGCTTAGGCGAAGCCCTGCGACGATAGTACATCAAGATCGTCACCACGCCGTCGTGCTGACAGAACTCTTCCCCGACACTTTGCTGGATCGGAGTCCGGGGATCGTCATCGAGCTGAACGTGTGCTAAAACTCGGAGGTGCCGTAGTTTCGGTACTTGATCGGTCGGGCCGTGAAGACGTACGACTACATCAACCGCGTTGTGCTAACGCTTCCGCTGTCGGTCTACAAGGGTACGTAGATCACACTCTCCCCTCTCGTTGCTATGCATCACCATGATCTTGCGTGTGCGTAGGAATTTTTTTGAAATTACTACGTTCCCCAACAAGCCAGACTCCCACTCGGAGGCTTAGCTGCAGCCCAGTGCTCGCCTAAGTGTTTAAAAATCCTACCGAGTGGCGAGCCAGACTCCCACTCGGAGGCTTAGCTGCAGCCCAGTGCTCGCCTAAGTATTTAAAAATCCTACCGAGTGGTGAGCCAGACTCCCACTCGGAGGCTTAGCTGTGGCCCAGTGCTCGCCTAAGTGTTTAAAAATCCTACCGAGTGGATAGCAGACCTCCCACTCGGAGGCTTAGCTGCAGTCCAGTACTCGCCTAAGTTCTCTCATTAGAAGACTTAGCTGCAGTCAGGCACTCGCCTAAGTTTGAAAAAATCCTACCGAGTGGAGAGCAATCCTCCCACTCGAGGGCTTAGCTGCAGTCCAGTACTCGCCTAAGTTCTCTCACTAGAAGACTTAGCTGCAGTTAGGCACTCGCCTAAGTTTGAAAAAATCCTACCGAGTGGAGAGCAATCCTCCCACTCGGGGGCTTAGCTGCAGTCCAGTACTCGCCTAAGTTCTCCCACTTAGAGACTTAGCTGCAGTCAGGCACTCGCCTAAGTTTGAAAAAATCCTACCGAGTGGAGAGCAATCCTCCCACTCGGGGGCTTAGCTGCAGTCCAGTACTCGCCTAAGTCCTCCCACTTAGAGACTTAGCTGCAGTCAGGCACTCGCCTAAGTTCAAAAAAAATCCTACCGAGTGGAGAGCAATCCTCCCACTCGGGGGCTTAGCTGCAGTCCAGTACTCGCCTAGGTTCTCTCACTAGGAGACTTAGCTGCAGTCCGGCACTTGCCTAAGTTTGAAAAAAAATCCTACCGAGTGGAGAGCGATCCTCCCACTCGGGGGCTTAGCTGCAGTCCAGTACTCGCCTAAGTATGAAACACATCTCAATCCTCAAGGACGACGAGGGGCGGATCGACTGCCGCCTTCTCCTGGAGAGCTTCGCCACAAATACAAGACATGGGTCGACTGCTTACCTCTCCTTCGGAACTGCGCTGCGAGTGCAAAAGTTGTCTCGAATGAAGAATGGGTTCACTCAGCAGGAGATTCGTAAAGATATTCAACGGTAAACCAAGTTGAGATAAATTCTAAAGGTTCCAGACCACAGATCGAAGTACTCAGGCATGCAGCCCGAAAAAGTTTAACGGTTACATAAACCACTTGGCATTCCGAGGCAAATTTAAGGTGGGACATAAGAGTTTGTTCACTCCGCGGGAGGAGGGCTGGCAGGCTCGACGAACTCATCCAGGTCGACGCCGTCGGCTATCCGAGTGGCTGCAGCAATGAAAGTCTCCATAAAGGTTCGGAAGTCATGCTTCTGGGTGTTGGCGACCTTTGCTGCCAGCTTGTCTTGTCGCACCTCCTTGCAGTGGACACGAACCAAGGACAGAGCCACATCAGCGCCACACCGAGCAGAAGACTTCTTCCACTCCTGCACTCGGTCAGGGATTCCGTTAAGTCGAGTCATCAGAGACTCGAGATCGTTTTGGAGCATAGCCTCTGGCCAAAGTCCCGGGTCGATCCGTGACATGGCGACCTTCAGTCGAGCCAAGTAGTCCACGGCACTGTCGATGCAAGATTCCAGTCGGAGCAGATTCATGGCAGTTTCATCTTTCATGGGAGAGTTGATTGGATCCAAACCTGGTTCGATCCGCCCAGTCTCCTCTTCAAAGTTCTGGCAAAACTCTGCATTCACGATCCAAGGATAAGTCAATTTTCATACACTGAGTCGACACAAAAAAAACACCAATCGGAACTGAATGTGCACCTTCAAGCTTGATGTACAACTTCTTGGCGAGGCTCCTCAAGTAGCTCTCCAGATCGTCCCTCCTGCGAGCGATGCCTTCCATCTTTTCGTTCAGGTTGAGGTTATCCTTCTTCCAACGTGTACACTCCCTGTTGGCTTCATTCAGAGCGGTCTTCAGCCTGGTATTCTCTTCTTCTAACTGGCCGACCGAAGCCAGCTTCTGTTCGGCCAGAGCGGTCTTGTCGTCAGCCTCCTTACGGGCAGCAGCCAAGTCCTGATCCTTCTTCGCCAGAGCTTCTCTCAGTTTTTCTGCAAAGAAATGATGATTGATTCGGAAATAGCAGAAGGGTACTCAAGCCTAAAAACTAACCAGTCGACAAAATCGTCTTACCTGCGGCGCCGTCTCTGACCTTTTGCAGCTCTGTCCTGGCCAGCTCCAAATCAAGGTTCAGTTGAATCTGATGCTTCTCCAAGTCAGCAAAGCGAGCTCCAAGATCGTAAGATTTGTGAAATCAAAGGGGAGAAGTTATCGTTACAGCAAAAAAAACAACAACAAAGGCAATAAATACTAAGACTACGGTCGACTGCCAGCAGTCCACCATAGTCTCGGGGACTACACCCAGTGGGTGCACTTAGCGTGCCCCCACCGGTTCTGATCCCACTCGACCGGCCCGCCGAAGTCGAGTTCAAAAACAAAGAGAGAAAGAAAGTAGAACTCAGACTACAGTCGACTGCCAGCAGTCCACCATAGTCTCGGGGACTACACCCAGTGGGTGCACTTAGCGTGCCCCCACTGGTTCTGATCCCACTCGACCGGCCCGCCGAAGTCGAGTGGAAGAGACAAACTACCAGTTTGGTTTATACATTTGGCAAAATACAAAGACTACAGTCGACTGCCAGCAGTCCACCATAGTCTCCACTAGTCCAAAACTTCAATCGACGCACCCAGTGGGTGTACAGACGCAAAGATTTTTGGAAAGAATCTTCAGATAGCCGACTAACCTGAACGTTGCTCTGGAGAGCCGAGCTGGCATCATAGGCGGCTTGGCTGGCGTCCCGCACCATCTTCATCTTCTCCATCATAATGCCCGCCTGGCGTATGGCTTCCCTAGCAGCATTCACCTCGTCCTCTGGGACATGATGGGTCGCAAAAACTGAAGGCGGGTCGACAGGGGCCTAAGCAGTCAAAGAAGAAGGCAAGGCACTCGACAGGGGCTCCGCGAAGGTAACAGAACCCCGATTGACGTCACCAGTGTCCTAAACGACTGGTTCCGCCCTCGGCGTCGACTGTAGCGCCTCACTTGCAGGAGCTCGCCTACTCTTCCTCGTCAAAGACCTCTCGGGCTCTTCATCATCATCAGGGAGGTCAATAATGTTGGGAGCTGTGCAAAGTTCAAATTGCCAAAATCACGTCACCCAATGATGCACGATATAGTTGAATCGACCAAAGAAAGATAGTATGGCGGAAATCATACCTGGATTAGAAGTGACCGCATCCTCCATCACCTCATCATCATCCCTGTAAGCTGAGGTCCCGGAAGTGGCAGCGCTAACAATTCCAAAGTTCGTCCAGTTAAAATAAGAAAAACAAACAACGCGGAGCGTCGAGTGAATACAAGGAGAGACACTCACGCGGAGGTGACAGGGATATCGATCTTGATCTTTGGCAGCGCCTTCCGAGTCTTCGGCTCTGCAACTTTGGGGTGCTTTGGCGCCTTCTCAGTCGGGGTTGGTGAAGAGACCCGAGGACGCTTCGAAGACTGGCCAGCCTGAGCAGTTGCCTTGTCGCGGGCACTCGGCCGTTCTTGGTCAAGCTTGGATCGTCTCTCTATGCGAGGAGGCGACTCGACTTCTTCCCCATCACTTGAGTCGTCACTTCCACCATCCCCTTCACCATCAGAAGTCCACTCGCCACTTTCGCCACCACTTGCCTCGCCTTCCAGAGTTTGCTCTTGCTCCCCGTTGGGCATCAAATACATTTCAGTAATGGCCTGAAAGAAAGCAGGGAGAACAAAGTCAGTCGACGCAATACAGACAGATGCGCGAGTGAATTCGGATTACAAGCAAAAACTCAGAATCAGACCTGCTCTGGTGCACGCGACTGGTCGAATGGGGGAACTCTCCTGGCTCCTCTGGGATTGTCCTTGTTCCCGGTAATGCTCGACAGCCACTTCTCCAGCGTGTCGTCATCGACCTCCTCCGGGTAGATCCGAGTGGAGTCTTCTAGACCCGAATACATCCACATCGGGTGGTCTCGGGCTTGGAGAGGCTGGATGCGCCGCTGAAGGAAGACCTCCAAGAGATCCATACCAGTGACCCCGTCACAAATGAGCTGGACCACTCGGTTGACCAACACCTTCACGTGCGCCTTCTCCTCTGGGAGCACCTTCAAAGGGGAGGGTTTTTCCACTCGGTCCATGGTAAAGGGAGGGAGGCCAGTCGATTGCCCTGGCGTCGACTGGTCTTTGCAGTAGAACCAGGTCGTCTGCCATCCGCGAACTGAATCGGGAAGAATCATGGCCGAAAAGGAGCTTTTTCCCCTCGTCTGGATGCCAAGACCCCCACACATCTGGATCACTTGGGTCCTCTCGTCACTCGGATTAGCCTTTTTCACTGTCTGGGAGCGACAAGTGAAAATATGCTTGAAAAGACCCCAGTGAGGTCGACAACCCAAGAAGTTCTCACACAAGGAAATGAACGCGGCAAGATAAACGATTGAGTTGGGGGTAAAATGGTGGAGTTGAGCCCCAAAGAAGTTCAGAAACCCTCGGAAGAAAGGATGAGGAGGTAAGGAAAACCCACGGTCGACGTGGGTGGCAAGAAGAACGCGCTCACCCTCCCGGGGTTGCGGCTCGGATTCCTTCCCCGTAAGCTGCGCCGAGTCGTAGGGGATCAGCCCTCCCTCGGCCAGGTCGTCGAGGTCTTCTTGGGAGATCCTTGAGTGGATCCAGTCGCCCTGGATCCAACCCTTCGGCAGGCCAGTCCGCGAGGAAGATCCGCCCCGGCTCGTTGCCTTCCCCTTTGACCTCGCCGTCGCCTTCTTTGCCCGCTCCAGAGCTGCTGTCTTCTCCTTCACCATTGTCGCCGACGAGACGCATGTGGCGCGGTGGCGCTGGAGCGAGAGCGAGCGCAGAGAAGAGGCATGAGGAGGAGAAGAGATAATGGGGCGCACTGTTCGGGAGACTCCGGTCCAACGCCTTATATGAGGCCGCTTCCGAGTGGTTGACAGGTAGGCCCAGATGGCTCTGTCAAAACCCGTAACGACCGCACGAGCGATACGTGGCGAAAAAGGTGGCGCGGGGATCGAGGCGGCTCCGCTCTATCTCATCCGATTACTGCGGCCTCCCCCGTCCCGCGCGCTTCCCAAAATTCGGATCCCACTAAATCCGCGGGCAGCAAATAACTTGTCAGACCAAAGATCTCCTCCGCACCGTCACTCGGAGCCTTACAAGTAAAGAAACTCACTCGGCGAAGAATTAAGAATGGATCAAGGCGACTGAAAAGGGAGTTGCTATCATCACTCAGGTCCGTTGATCCGAAACAAGATATGCTCACGGCATAGAAAACGAGTCGGAGAAGTCCTCAACTCCTTCCCCACTCAAACCTCGATCCATTCGGGGGCTAATGATGAAGCTATGTACCTAGGGTAGGGTCACGGACCTGTCCTAACTGCCCTACCCAAGGACACCTCTAGAATAAATCACCTTTCAATCGACTTGGAGGTGTTCCACTCGACAGACTCGAAGACATTCGACCAAGAAGCAATTACTCGACCAAGATCCAACCACTCGACGGCCAGGAGACCTAAAGTCACTCCGCACGCTAACGGTCGGTCATTAAGTAGCTTTTATGGTCATCATAGCACTTTATTACTAGCGTTATCAGTAACGCCCTACCTTAATGTACATTGAACCCTTCGTAACGTGGGCTGGCCGGGGTCCTGGCGCACTCTATATAAGCCACCCCCCTCCTCCGAGACAAGGGTTCGCACCTCTGTAACTCATACACACATAATCCAGTCAACCGCCTCCGGGCTCCGAGACGTAGGGCTTTTACTTCTTCCGAGAAGGGCCTGAACTCGTAAACCTTGCGTCCTTACAACCTCTCCATAGCTAAGACCTCGCCTCTCCATACTTACCCCCCTACATCACTGTCAGAGTTAGAACCACGACAACGCCCGCAGAGCTGGCACCCCACGGGGCCGCCACCCGAGGATGACGCAGGGGGGTTGGCGACCCGGGCAGGCGACGAAGGCGCAGGGGGGCGCTGGCCACGCGACGCCCAAAAGGCCGCTGGCTGGTCGGCGATGGTGGTAACGGAGCGGCGAGCTTTGATGTGTTACTCGGTGAAGAGCAAACGAGAGAAGAGCTCGTGCGGAGGAAGCGGCGGCTTGGCGCTATGGATGGCCTCGACAAGGTTGTCGTAGTCGGCACCGAGACCCTTAATAACGTAGCCGGTGAACTCCTCATCACTCAGCGGTCGACCGATAGAGGTCAATGTATCCGCCAAGACCTTGATTTTGTTAAAGTACGTTGTGGTAGATGAGTCCAGTTTCTTGATATCATCAAGCTTGCTGCGAAGAGCCATGGAGTGGGCGGTGGAGGTCTGTGCAAATGCATGCTCCAAAGTCGTCCACGCATCCAAGGAGGAGGCAACAAAGAGGCAAAGACCAGCAACCCCGTCGCCGAGGGAACCCTGGATGGCGGAGAGGATCGCTTGGTCTTGCTGCACCCACACACGGTGCGTCGGGTTGATGGCTGGGCCATGGACGGTGGGAATAACCTGCGGCGGACACGGCAGGGAGCCATCAACGTAGCCAAGGAGGGAGCGGCTGCGGAACAGCGGTAGAACCTTGGCGCGCCAAAACAAATAGTTGTCCGGCGTGAGGCGAGTCGTGATGAGGTTGTCAAAGTGGAACGGGCCGGAGATCATGGCGGCGTCGGTGGTAGCAACAACGGGAGCCGCAGGGGCTTCAGGTGCCACACCCGCGGGCTGATCATGGGAGGCCCCCGAGGCCGCCGACATAATCGCGAGTGTCGGGGATGAGCCAGCAGTGGCCGCAGGTGGCGCCAGCATCGCGGCGGTGGAGAACGCCATCGTCGACGGCGCGGGAGACGGCGGGATCGGAGCCGAGAACAACGAACCAACGGCGATGGTGCCGAAGACTTGGGGCCGCGGCGTCGCACCAGCATGGGCGGGAAGGCTGAGAAGGGCGGCCAGCGTTGCGGGGATGGCCCCAGAGCTGGCCGAACCGGAGGCGGAAGCGGTCATGGTAGCTGCGGCGGCAGCGGCCCTAGGGTTTGGGGCACGGCAGCGGCGGCGGCTGAGGTAGAGTTGTCGTAGGTCCTAGGTTTAGGCTGATACCATGTTAAACGTAGGATTTGTGGGAATTGGCTCAACCCTCTAAGGGTGGCCTATCACATATATTTATAAGGTTACACAATATACAGATTACACAGTTGGGCTACGCTACAAAGTCTAACAGCCTATAACGCATTTCGTGTCAAGCAGGAGAAACTGTAGCCCGCGACAGGCTACGTATTCTAGGTTAATGATGGGGCTTTGCAGGACGATATCGCATTTCCCCACGCGATAAGAGGGGGCAACTCATCAGACTGACACAACTACATAGAGCCACCTTTTTTACTATGGTTCTGGCACCATGACAAAAGTTGCACTCTCCACTAGCTACCAGACGCTGACGTGTTGAGCTCAGAACAACGTCCACGATCAGGTGTATCTCTTGACCGGAGATACTGAGGATTTAGGCAATGATTTACTTGCCACTCTGGGCAAGCTCTACGGCGAACACAGGAGCAACGACATTTACTTTTTTTACTTAAAGGGCCACTGTAGCCCCTCCCCCCCCCCCCAAAAAAAAACTTAATATAAGGGCAGGATCGTGGGCATTACAAGGAGACCGCTCCCAAACGCTTCAAAAGCTAGGAAGAACTGCGTGCACTTAACTTAAGCTTGTAGTTTATTTGTTCATCATACATCAAACACACGTAAAGCAGGAGTAGCGTATTACATCTATGGGTGCCCTAAATCTGGGTAACTGCTAGATGTAAGGAAGCTGTGAGAATGTATGAGCATTTTAGCCCTTGACCGAACAACTAAAGGGGGTCTCCACTGATCTCGACGATCACATGTCGACAAGTGGGATCACTCTCTTAGATATATGAAATTATGTAATTATTTTAAAAAGAAAATAAAATGAGGAAAAAAAAGAAACGCGAAAAGAAAGAGCCGAAGAAAAAACACTAAGAACCGAGTTTCTGGGGAAACCAAACAGAAAACCGCAGGAAAGCTGAGACCAGAAGGGAAAAAACGACGGAAAACCGGCTTAGCCCGCCCGCTGCGGGGCCGGCCCACGTCGGGGGCGAGCAGCGGCATTTGCGGCTTGGCCCAGCTACAGATGACCCAAACCCGATCACTCCCCGTTTGCTGTACAGTTGTTCTGCTCCGTTCTGGAAAAGAAAAAACTGTTCCGGTCCGCCGCCGCCGCCCCGCCCGCCCGCCCGCCCCGTGCTTCATCGGCTCATCGCTGCGCGAATTCTTCGCCGGAGCAACGCGGTCCCTGCACGCTCTCATCGCCCCCGCGCTGCCGGTAAGCTCTTCCGGCTTGCCCGCCCGGCCTCCCGCCTATCTCGGTCCCCAGTTCTCGCGCTCTCTGTCCAGATAGATCTAGACCTCACGCGGGCACTCTTCGCGCACGCTCTGATGTTGGTAGTTCGATGTTAGTAATCGCGACCAGCGAATCCTGTAGGCGATACCTATATCTGGGTGCATGTCTGATGTTTGCGGTACTGTAGAGAATCTGTTCTAAGAGTACATACCGCTCTGGTAAATTGACCGAATTCGCGCATCTGATTGGATGTCCTCTTTGCTCTCTGCAGCCGAAGATCCATTTTCTGAAATTGGCGCTGAATCGTGTACACAACGATTTCTTCTTCAAGTGGCAATGGTAAGTGAGTCTTGATTAGAAAGGGGCTACAGGTGATTGTGCAGCATGTCTACAGGTTGTGTTTAACCAACTTATTTTGCAGGATCCCAAGGGTCTTGACAGCGATAAGTCGGCGAGTAGGCTCTATGTGGGCAATCTGGATTTCAGGATATCAGAGTGAGTTTTTCTCTAGCGCGTCTTCCTTCCAAGGTCGGCCTGGTGTTATGTGTAATCCAACATTATAGTGTGATTCTCCAGGTCTGACGTTATCAAGATGTTTTCCCCCTATGGAAAGATCATAGCTGAGGATTTCCTGTTGCATACGCGTGGCCCGAAGCGAGGCGAGCCTCGTGGTTATGCCTTTGTTCAGTACACTACCAAAGAGGTACGAGTAATATTCATTACTTGTTGCAAACATTGATGGGTCCTGGTAATTCTCACCTTTGCCACCTGAAGTGAGCATGCAGGAAGCTCAGTTGGCAAAGGAGAAGATGAATGGCAAGTTGGTCTGTGGACGTCCTGTGGTGGTTCACCTGGCGAGCGAGAAGTGCTTCCTAGATTCCGGTAATTCACAAAGAGCGCTGAAAGATAAGAAACTGGCAGGTGGTTCAGGAAGCAAATCAGCACAAACTGATCGTGCTGCAAAGATATCTGCGATAAAAAACAAGTTGAAGTCTCTGGAGAATGATGGCTGTAGCACAAAGAGACCAAGACTTAACCCAGATGACTTGAAAAGCACTGGAGAACAATCTGATAAGAAGCTTTGAAGTGAACTTAGTCAGCGCATGTGAACAGTGCCCTATTATGTTGGTTGCAGTTGTAATACTCTAGCTTTATTAAGTTAGACAGACTAAAGGTGTAACATTTCACAGTTCACTGGATTTGTACAACAGTTTGCACTAATCACCATTGCCAAGTAACAGTTAAGTCTTAATGGAGAAACCATTTTCCAATCTAGTTATCTAGCTAATGGTGGTCTATGCAGCTGATCTTCAGCCCACCCCATATACTTGCCCAACTGAATCGTGTCACAGTTGGTTTATTCAGCTCTTCTGAAATTGGAAGGTCACTTGCCTCTGAAATCATGTGGCGTAAAAGATCATTTTATGTTGTTACATCCTGGAGTTGAATAGGATGCATTTTGGATGTTTTTTTATGTTGTCACCAACCATACATGGCAATTTTGTTTTTCACTTTGTGCAAACTGATTCTGGTGGTAAGAAATGTGGTGCTGTCACTGCTTTGTAAGATTGGAACCCTCTTAGTCAAGGGGATTTTCTCCAAATGGGCATGTATCAGTACCAGTGCAGTGCTTACATTTATACACTAGAAAGTAGAACAGCATATACATTATACAGCAAGGATTGAATAACCATTTCGTTTTAATAAGCCATGTTGCTGTGATATCTCTGAATTTACTTAGATTTAAGAAACTCTAGAAAAATTTCATAATTGCTCAATGATCTGTTATATGTGATCTCTGTCAGCATTGTAAGCATCAGGCTTTTACTCATCTGTTGTTTCAACTAGAATATCTACATGGTTATTCCAGTATATTTGGGGAGTAGCATCTGATGAAATCTCATCTATGCCTATTTCGACTTCAGTGCTATTTATCCGTCTTACAATCTTGGAAGTGCACTTAGTTGGAAACATGCAAGTAACATTTACTTTTATTTATTTATGTTGCTATTTGAGTTAGTTTGCTGCCTGGACATCGTGCCAGCTCTAGCATCCATGTATATGATTTCTTGAGGGTCATTATTCTGAATAGTGAATACTAATGCAAGGTACTTGAGTAAATGTTCTGCAAATCTTTGCTCCTGGAAAAGCTAGGATTTGTGGGGACAGAATGTACTCGATTGCTCGACAAAGTATGACAACAAGCTCAGAATCTGTCATATATCACGAATTTACATGGCTGCCTGGTCGGCACAATTCATATGTAGTTGTTCTGTCCAATTTGTTGTCAAGTTTTGGAACACGGATCAGTGGCGAACCAGCATCAGTAGTCATTCATGTCTCCAAACCTTAGGTGTCATTTTTGCATTGCCTACCATAAAGTCATGTAGATAGCTGCCGGATGCTGCAAGTCTCACATCTCGTGGCATATTTGTTGTGCTAGAGCACATAATAGCGTCATCGTCGAATTATTCACTTTGTCGGTTTCTTGTTTTGTTCTTATTACAGAAGTACTTTTTGAAAGTTTGCTAAGATGCCATTGCACAGGCTTTAGTGTAGAAATCAAAGGCTGAGAATATGACGGTATCACCCTGTTTTCCTACTTGATCATTATCACCTATTTAATCATTACAATGGGGATGCATCATACATTGTACTCCCTCTGTAAAGAAATATAATAGTGATCTAAATGCTCTTATATTTCTTTTAGGGAGGGAGTATTACATATGCTAGAAGTTGTCGTCGACACCTTTTCTTCTTCATTTAGAGGCTACTTTTATACTGCTCAGGTTTCGTTACAGTTTTTGACTTGTCGTCAGTCATTAAATCCCATTTAGAGAATATGACGTGTCGTCACTCATTACATGTTATGTCACTATGTTAGTTTTCCTACTTGATCATTATTACACCTATTTAATCATTACAATGGGGATGCCTTATACATGTTGTATTAGATGTGTTGTTTTCTTCTTCATTTAGAGACTCCTTGTATTCTGCTCAGCTTTCATAACAGTTACCATGGGTACTCCGTCTTTAAAATTGTTTAGGATTGTATTTGCCAACTGGGATGCTTGTAGTAAGTAAACAACATCGGTCTCTACTCTACTGTTAAACCAACATAGTCCACAGCTGGGATGCTTAGGAAACAGTAAGCGTTCAACTTATGTTATCCATCCATAAAATTTCCCCTTACCTAAAAGAGTACAATCTGGTATTTCAAGAAAGTAAGGAGCTCTTCAACTTATGTTATCCATCCATATAATTTCCACCAAACGTGCAATGATTTCTGAGCAGGCGCAAAGTCCACACATGTTCCAGCCCGAAGCATAAACAAAGCGTCAAAGAACAACAAATCGTCAAAGACAATATATACAGTAGTAGATCTCCTGGACCAAGTATCTCCTTTAATCATGGGCAGAAATGCTTTTCAGCCTTCTTCTCCACACCTTTCTTTAACAGCTCAGTTTCCAACAAGGGTCTCTTTGTGGCGCGACGGCGCACACATCATGCAGACAGACACGCACCAAACTGTACATTCAGGCCGGTTTGGTTCCTTCTGGCTCCGGGGCAGCCTAGACCTGCACACCTTTAGTCCATCACATCACATCACAAAATACTCTACGCTTAATCATCACGCTGGGTTCGCCATGTGGTTTTTGTTTCACCGACTGAGCTCGCCGCTGAATAACAAAATGGCACACCGTACGCCATCGGACCGTTGTCCCCCGCCTCTTTTGAGGGCGTTGAGCTTTGTTCTTCTTCTGTCTCAGGACCAGGTTCGTGGGACGCCATCGAAAGCTCCCTTGAGAATCTGTGCTTGCTTCCCCCGTCAGCCTACACGTCTCATGCTCCGTGGTTTGAATATTGCAGGGCGGTACTCGGCCGAGGCGACATGAGGAGGATCACTGGGGCGAGCTCGCATGTGAAGGCCAATGGCTCCTGCCTCTTGGTTGGTTGGTGGGTTTCTGTCATGTTTGCTCGGAAAGAAAACCATAGAATATTTCCCCCAAAATTGTTAGTGGTAGATAGTGTTAACAGATTGTTCGCACTTGGTTAGATTTATGGTCTGAAAACATTGAGCATTGTTCCATGTAGATTCTGGAACTAGCTAGCTCGACCGCATATGGCAACATGTTAGGGAGATGCTCTCCTCTCTGCGGGAACACTCTTTTGTCCCGATTACCTCACCCACCCGACTAATCCCCTATTATTGCTGGCTGCATCCAAGAGCTTGTCTTTGACAGGTCTTTTGGGACTGAAATAGATATAACATTCATTTTGTTATTTGTCTTTCCCACTGCAAGGTCTGCAGCACGACAAGTGTCAACACAGAGTAGTACAGTACATGGCACACAAATGTAAGATGTTCTAACTTTTTTTCTAAATCGGATGTATATCGTCATGTTTTAGTGTATTTGTTCACTCATTTTGATCCGTATGCAGTTTATATTGAAATATTATTAAAAACGTCTTATATTTGTGAGCGGAGGTAGGGTAACAGGATTTGCAAATGACGAAATTTAGAGCAACCTACGTGTGACACGTCCTCACAGTTTGGTCGGTGTGTAGTTTTAGATGATGCAAATGCAAATGATGATCATCACTTTGGCCCTGTTTGGATCATGGGGTTAGAGCTAGTTTGGGTTAGTTGGAGGCTCAAATAACCCAAAAGTATCCAAACATGGAGGATTAGAGTGGGTTAGTTCTATCTAACCCAACTATCCCGATGGAGAGGTGCTTATTTGGGTTAGAGTGGGTTAGAAAATAACTCTAACTCTAACTGTGTTAGAGTATCCAAACAGGGCCTATATCCACTGTAGTACGATGCAAAATGTACAGTATAATTCTCGAGCATATTTGGATGGAATTTTGCAAAGGCAACAGTCTGCTCCGTGCCCTGGAACAGTGAAAGGCACTCCTACATGGTGTGGAATTGCAAGCCTTTTTTAGCCTCTCCGTTGGAACAGAAAAAGAAGGGGACACGGCACCAAACGCCTCGTTTCAGAGACGTCAACCGGTCTGCTTGTTTCTTCTCTTTTCCCACACAGCCACCCCCCTCGCCCGGCCTTATATTATCTTCCTCGTCGGGCCACTCACTTCCCGCGCTCGCCTCGGTTCCCACGCACGCAGCTACCTCTGAGTCCTCACTCACGCGCACACTGATCCAAGCCTCTCCCTCGCGCACCGTCAACTAGGTGCGTCTATGGAGGCCTCGCCGTCTCGCAGCGACAGCTTCTCCCGCGCGTGGCTGGGCTGCAGGGCGTCCATCGAGCGTCTCGACGCCGACGCCGACGCTGGGCTCGGGTGCTCCTTCAACAGCTCCACGTCCTTCATCGACATGGACCCCGCGGAGCTCTTCTCCATGCGGTGGACGTCCTCCGCCGCAGCGCCGGCGGACGATGACGAGGAGGCTGCCGAGTTCGACTTTGGCCAGCTGACGTGCGCCGGCGCGCAGTGCTTCTCCCCGCTGCTCGTCGGCGCCGGACAGCCCCTCCTCCCGTACGAGCCGAGCATCGTGTCCTACTCCTACACCAACGCGTCGTCGCCTGCTTTCTACTCCGCGCAGAGCACGCCGGCCTCCGCGGCCAGCTCGCGCCGTCGTGGCCAGCACGCGCCAGCGCCACTGGTGGCGACGCGGAGGATACTGCTCCGGTACCTGCGCCTCCTGGCGCCGCTGTGCCGGAAGGTGAGGGCGCTGCCGGTGCGTGCGCTCGCGCCGCGGTCGTCGTCCAGGGCTGCCGCCTCCGCCGCGGCGACGTCGTCCCCGGCGCGGCAGTCCACGTCCAGCTACGTGAGCGCCACGGAGTACTGGTGCCACGGCCACGCCGACACCGCCGTCAGCGACGCCATCCTCTACTGCAAGAAATCCATCCAGGGACGGCAGGATGCCGTGTAGGCCGGCAAAAAGATCGGCTTCTAGTGTACATCCTATATGCATATGGCACTTGAGTGTATAGCGTATACGTTATGAAGAAGGCAAATTTTAACATGCTCAATGAAGAAAGTATGATGAAGTGTGCTCCAAGGTGGTTTAACCTTGTGAAGCATTTTGAACAAGCACGTACGTTAACCTTGTGATGAAGCTACCCGTCACTGTCACTGTGCCCATTGCTAAGGACGAGATTCGGTTCAAAGGAAATTGTTAAGGAAGATACGCACTTCTGTCCTCCCCTTCTAATTGCCATGATTATGTGCGTATTATATATGTTAATATGTATGCATGCATCAGGGCAGACAGACCCCATGCGTTAGGTCAACAAACATCAACTTAATTACTTGATTATTGTGATTCGTTTGAGCAAACTCATGTGTTTGCCCCGGCAAGACGCATTACTAAACTCATTCAAACCAGCTGTAGGCTGCTGATATCGATCAGGTCAAGCCGAACGACCATGTCCAAGTCGCCGAGTCAAACATATAGCTGCACAGTTGATTCGTTATCTTCTAGGTCGTCCAGTCAGCCAGGGTAAGACGTACTCCAGTCAGCCAGGAGTAAGAGACATGTAGACCGTTCCATACGGACAATACGGTGCAATCTATCTCTGCAATCTTCCAAATGACAGTAGATACGCACAGGCATCGAACTTGCAGAGTAATATCACTTGTACCTACGCAGGAATCATTGTGGCATGCAATTAGGCGGGAGAGAGAGAGAGAGAGAGAGGATATCCGACATGGACCGTTCACCGCCCATACATGGGCTACCCCTCCCGACATGCGCCGGCCGGGGCCAATAATGTGATCGGACGGAAACCGGGTTGTCGTATCTCCCCGGCTCCCGACCGGCGAGTCGGCGACAGCTCTCCAAGGGCACGTAGAACAGTCCGCCCGAGCGCTACCCATCAGAGACCGAGAGAGACAATGCGCATGTAAACGTGAACATTCCAGCAGCAACGTCGCCTCTCACGGTGCAAAAATAGAATGGACCCGTCGCCCGTGGGATGGTCCCGTGCGCATATATGGCCCAGCTAGGCCACGGCAGCGCCATAGAAGATTTCGTTATCGCCAAAAATCCGGTCGATTGAGTTCGGTCTCCAGCTGTAGTACATAATCGGTGTTAGTGACGGCTTGAGTGAAGTGCACGTCCTCTTGTATACTTATGAAGACATCTACACCTGTGATCAGTGGTGGTAATCATTTGGCTACGCCGGCCGGTGGGCTGGACTCGATCGGTCCATGGATCGCTTTGAAGTGTGTCGACCTGTATGTGTGCTAGTGCGATGGATTTTCTTTCGGGGGGGCAGACAGGCAGTTCGCCGTGCTTGGTATCTAGTGCCAAGGAGATCGGGGTGGATCGTGTCGTCGCAAGAGGCCAAGCGAGAGTGACGGCGCGGCGGGGGCCTGCGTGTATGGGTGTTGGGGATGCGTCGGTTCGGCCGGGACCAGCGGCCGCGCGCCCACATGGGGCGACGACGGGGGAGGGAGCGAGCGGTCGAAGACGAACGCCCCCGCAAGCCCGGGAGCTCGGCGGCAGGCCAAGGCGATCGCTGCCGTTGGCCACAGCCCACGCAGCCGGTGGTAGCTCGAGAGCACCCTCACAGTCATACACGTCCGTCCCGCCGGGTCGACGTACCCCCGCGGTTTGCTGGTGCTGCTGGCATCATCATAGTGTTCTCCGGATGTTGGTCGGGAGTCGTGACGGCGTACCTAGCTGGCTGCTAGCCCGACCCATTGCGTGCCGGTTATTGTTGTAGTACTCCTACGTCTTGCGTTCGTTACGGCTACAGTTTGGAGATGAAACGTCCAGTCGACCGGCTGATCCGCATCAACACCACGTCACGTCGGAACTAGTCGAGGCATACGGAGGCCATGGCACTATCTGGTAATGAACAATCTCGGCACTTCAAAAACTACTCCACGGTCCTAAACCATCGAACAACCACTACCGTCGTCGAAACGAGCTGTCGACGCTTCGTTGTCGCATCTTCTCTATCAGAGCCAGTTATACCTTGTCGAAAAGTCTTTGTGTACGTGTTCCCTTAGAGCCAGCTTCCTGGAACCGCAATCACAACCGTTGAACCTTTGAATCGTCCAGAACCATCTAACACTAGATATCACCCGCGCATGCGCACGGCGAGGAAATCTAACCTCCCGCCACAGCAAGGCAAAACCGAGGAGGATCAAAGCCTGAAAGTCCAGCTCAAGGAAGAAGCATCATCATCCATTTGAACATCATCCCTTGCAAGGACTAAAAAACCCACCTGAACAACTAGTTGTAGCCGGGGCATCGGGATTGTCCTCCCTGTCCCAGCTGTTGGAGTGGCAAGCAGAGGGGGGACGAATCCATGGGCTTGCGGATGGAGCCTGGCGGAGATAAGTTCACATCAGCCAGGGGAACGAAAGGAAATGAGTGATGGAATTTCTACTTCACAATAATAATGAAAAAAAACTTGGGTAGATGTGTCAATCTCGATGAGGTTGGGGTATACCCTAATTTTCAAAATAAAATAAAATGAAACGAAGGGAGAAATTTTCTACAAAGTCGTTACAATCGTTCCTAAGAAGTTCGTCGGGGCATGTAGAAGAAAATTGATCACCAATCGATACATTGAGCGTTCCTCGTAGCAAAATGAACCAATCATGAGTGGCTCATCAAATGTCTTATCACCTTCTTTCGTGCGCTTAACCTCAGACCATTTTGCATTCTCCGATCTTCGCTTTTTCCTTTAAATGCATTCGTTCATTCTTTTTTTTTCGAGGGGCATTCAATACACCCTATTTGCTTTATAAGAAGTTTGCAAACCTTTTGTTTTGAGGATTTTCTTAGTGGCCTTTTGAGTTAATCGTCACCAAAAAAAGTTAATCAAAAGAATTCATGAGAGCCCGAGCAATCTAAGCTCCACCTTGCTGCGGTATAATAATAACAAGAGTACTCTAATAACAATAGCAAAAATCTTTTGGGTTTCATCTTCAACAGCCCTCCTCCTTTACCCGGGCTTTGAATCGGTCATGATGAGACAACATAGGCAGAGTTGCTGCGGTATAATAATAAATAACAATTAAAAAAACTTACGGTGTGCAGCACGCATTCCCCCTTCATTTTTTATTTTTGTAGAACAAGTTTTTTGGTTTTTTTAGAATACATTTCTTTTATAGGGGGTGTGCAGCAGTCGCACACATGGCCCAGCCCGACGCGCTTCAGGCCGGCCCACGTCTCGGCGGCAGGCCGTGAGCCCGTGACACGCCCGTATCGGCCACTGTCGCTCTCCTTCTCTCCTCTCTCTCTCTTCCACCGCACCGTGTGGGCGGGCGTGTACACACACTGACACACGAGACAGCCGCATCCCCTCACTCCACCACCTCACCTGCTGCTACTGCTCGCCAACCCTAATCCCCCCAGCTCGGCGCACTAGCGCTCGCCCCGCCCCGCCCCGCCCCACCCCACTGCACCGCGCTCGCGGCCGGCGGCAAGCGGGGCGGACTCGCGCGCGCCGTCTCTCAGCTCCCGCCCCCGGCGGCGCGGCAACCAGGCCGCGGGCCCGGCGTTGAGGGGAAAGCCGGATCGGCACGCTTCAGATCCAGCGACGCCGAAGGGAACCGAGGTGAGGCGCTCGCTAGTGTGTTTAGGACGAGGTGCTCTCGGCGTAGTTTAATGCCTGGCCACCCGCACAGCAAATCTGCGGTTGTGTGTATGGCATTTACTTAGCATTTTCTTTTATTTTCTGGAGTAGGGAGTAGAGGTAGGGGGAGTAACTTTTCCTGCTCTAAATCTGTGAAGTGATTAAATGCTGTCGAATTAGTGATGTTCCCAAGAATGCTTGCGAAATAGATGCTCCACAGTCGAGTTTCTCACGGAACAGCTATCTAGTACTCCCTCCGTTCCATAATGTAGTGCCTATAGATTTTTTGAGAAGTCAAACTTTACAAACTTTGACCAAGTTTGTAGAGAAAAATATTTATATTTACAATACCAAAAATATATAATGTGAAACTACATCTTATGATGAATCTAGTGATATATGTTTCGCACTCTAGATGTAAATATTTTTCTCCACAAACTTGGTCAAAGTTTGTGAGGTTTGACTTAAAAAAAATCTATAGGCACTACATTATGGAACGGAGGGATACTACTATAGCAAAGAGCTAGGCAGCTAGTATCGTATGTGTTCACGCAAGGGTGGAGCTACTTAGGTGTACTCATGCTGGTCGGTTCTTCTAATTCAACTGCAAACAAATTGTTCCATGTTGTGTAGCTCAAGCAAATGTTGTGATTTCTGCTTATGATTCTGTGTGTCCCTTGTGCAATCGGCAGTCCTGCATGTAGGCATGTAGATGTTCTCCGAATTTCATACCAACTAGCCCCCCCCCAACCCACACAAAAGGTCTCTAGTGGACCAGAATGTTATCTGTAGAAAACCAATTGCTAACCGCAGTTTAATTGCATGATAACTTCCTACTCAGTTTCCCTGCATAGTTTTAGTTTTGTCGATTGGAATCATACCTGAAAATTATATGGAAGTGTTTATTTATCTTAATAACTTATTAGAAATGGATAACTTCATGCGTCCTCGCGTGTGCAGTTAGGAAATATTTTTCAGTGAATTGATCCGCATGTGGATAGTTCTGAGCAGAAGTACTTAATTATATGCCGCATTTGACTAAAATTTTAATCTTTCATTTTGCTTTATTATCTTTTTGCAGGTTTTTTATCCCATTTGTTTTGTGCGGGTGCTACTGCCTCCAATGATCCTGCGAGTTCCACTCTTAAACTTGTGCTGGGACTGAGGACCTTGTGTGCAGTCTCATGCGTGCATTGACATCTTCAGGTTAAAATGGAGAGGGGCTCTGGTTCTTGTTTTCACGGTGAGTCGTTTTCACCTACACAGAAATTTTTCATGCATATAATTAGACAGTATATTTGATTTGGTTAAAACAAGGTTTCTCGTAAGCCGGCAGAAACTGAAGGGGGCGGGGGGATCTCACATATGATTTTAGAAGACTGTTTGAACCTCTACTTAATTAATGGAAGCTTCTTAAGGATACATTGTCTTCTGCTGCATATGAATGTCTAATCTAGACTGTCACCATGTTGTTATAAAGTCCCATCATCAATATGAGATGGTACAACCATTGATAATGTATTTTCAAAATACTTACATGGGAGCATTACTTTCCATGTGAAAATAAATAAATAACTATTGGTTTGACTTTCCTCGACAACACACACACACTGTATAGGTCTATAATGTTATGTTCTACTACCTCTGTAAATTTTATAAGACGTTTTAGGTCACTAAAGTAGTGACCTAAAATGTTTGGTAAAAGTTTACACAGGGAGTACATTCTAAAAGTCCAAAATACATGATAGTCACAAGGTGATGATTATTGCTAGTCATTAGTCCAATACAAGTGCAGCTATGATACTAGTGATTTTAGGAAACTAACTGAGGTTTTAAAAAGTAGATGCACATTACTTTTTAGCTAGACGTCCATATGTAAAAGTGCTTTGTGTGTGATTTTTGTGACCACTGTCTTTGATGTGCTATGCTAAAAGTAAGATTTCATTGCAGGTATAGTGTGTCATTGGCTTGTATTGGTATTGATATGGCTTTGTGGCTGTCAACATGTTCTGTCTCAGCAAACGACACTTAAACCAAAAGATAAATTTCTTCTGTCTGACCCACCTATTGGTCTCTTTGATCCGATAGAGATTTCGCCATCTGTTCTCCCACACAATACCAACCCAGTCGAGCCACTGTCACCAATGTATCCAAACTACACATCCTATGATCCGGTTTTGACTGGAAAATGCCATGTGAACTTTTCTGATCTCTCTTTTATTATGGACAAGACGGCGTCTGATTGTTCTGTACCTTTAGCACCACTAGTTGCCGATGTTATATGTTGTCCCCAAGTTAGTAGCTTGATGAATATATTCCAAGCTGCATATGGTGGTGGAAACAATACGCTTGTTCTCAATCAAGCTTCAGCAAATGCTTGTTTCTCTGACATCATGAGCATACTTGCAAGTAAAGGGGCAAACACCAACATCCCTGCGTTGTGTACTCTGAGGCCATCAAATCTTACTGATGCTTCTTGTCCCGTGAAGGATATTAGCTCGTTTGAGAGAATGGTTAATGTAAGCAAACTCCTGGATGCATGCAGCAGTGTTGATCCACTGAAAGAGTGTTGTAGGCCAGTTTGCCAACCTGCAATAGTGGAGGCAGCGGTTCATATATCCTCAGGAGGGGCAAGCATGTTCGGAAGTACTACCATACCTGGAAGTGCGGCTGGAATTAATACTGTCAGTGACTGTAAAGGGGTGGTTCACTCCTACTTATCTATGAAACTTTCATCAGAAGTGGCGAACACTGCTTTCAGAGTATTATCTGGCTGCAAGGTGAACAAAGGTATACAACTTTTGCTAGTTTTGGTTGGTACATTAATATTTTCTCTCTGATGTTAATCCCTTGCTTGGGTTGCTGTGATACCAAGATTTCACGAAGTTCATCATACTTCAATTACAAGTGCCTTTTTTTTTGTACAATCCGACCCTCCTGTCATCACTGCTGTCAGTGTCATCATACTAATGCATGGCATCAAGTGGAAATTCTGAGTCTTGTTCTGAATTATGCAGTCTGTCCACTGGAGTTCGATGATCCTTCTTCAGTCGTTAAGGCATGTGGCAAGGCATCTTCAAGGCCTTCATGCTGCACAGCGTTGCAATCTTATATCGCAACTAGACAGAAACAAATATTTGTCACAAACTTGCAAGCAATTAACTGTGCAACAATGTTCGGATCAATGCTACAGAAAGCTGGTGTGGGGAATGATATTTATGGGCTGTGTGATATTGACCTGAAAGATTTTAGCCTGCAAGGTATGCACAAAGATATTACTCCCTCCGTTCCAAAATAGATGACTCAACTTTGTACTAACTTTAGTACAAAGTTAGTATAAAGTTGGGTCATCTATTTTGGAACGCAGGGAGTAGTTCTCTTCAATATTTGCTTCATCTCGGAACACAAAATAACATTGTCTATTTTCCATGGCACCATTTGTCAAATTGGAGCAGCTTTTGGGCAGCAAGGTTAGTTCTGTTCGATCAACTTTATCTGGTTCATCATAGATATGTACTTGTGTGGTTCTGTGCTAAATTCAGTATTTCATTCTGTAGGTTGTCTACTTCGGAGCTTACCTACGGACATTGTATTCGACAACGTTACGGGCATTAGCTTTACGTGTGATTTGAGTGACAATATTGTAGCACCATGGCCATCGTCATCGTCTCTCCAGTCTTTGTCGCTGTGTGCTCCAGGTGAGAGGGAACTCACAAATATGCTTTGAAATGCATGCGGCACGAAGAAATAAGAGAACTTCCTTGCGACTGCATGTATTCACAATAAACTTTTGTCTGTTTCGGTTTCAGAAATGTCATTGCCTGCATTACCGGTCTCGCCATTATCAGGAAGCTCAGGTACTTCAACAGTCTCTCGCTCGCTAGTACAACCGCGGGTCCATTCGCTTGCTATTTGTTTCCAAAGAGACATTGCTAACAGATTGAAATAATATTTGTCACGACAGCAGGTATCTCCAGAACTGGAATTGGGATTCTGCTGCCTGTTGTGCTCCTCACCACGACCATCTCCCTCTGAGAAAAGCACGCCATGTACCGAGCCAGGAGCATCGTAATTTTCCCCGCTGTGCAAGCCCCGCGTTGTAAATTATGTCGCATTGCATTCTTGTAAATGAGCCTTTCCCTTCTCCCCTTCCATTTTGTCCAGCAGATAGCATTGTGATGTGCTAGAGAGTACCGTTGTACCTTTTGAGACATTATCTCTGGAAGTAAAATCTACCTAAACTTTGGCTGGTCACCTGGCATGGATTGCGATTTGCGACAGTGGATGATATGAACCGAACTGGTATGGCTGTCGATTCTCGGGATCATACAGTGCAGCAATCAGGTTTATGCCTCTAAATTTTCAGTGAGCATATTGAAGTATAACTAAAAACCGATAAAATTTGCTAAATGTATTAGGTACATCCGTATCTAGACAAATCTAAGACAAGAATTTTGGGATGGAGGGAGTATGTCACAAGTCACTGATATTTGATATGATACATGTGGAACCAGCTCCTCAGAATATATTACTCAACCAGTGTAGTGTGTCAATCTTAGACTGACAGTGTAACTGGTGAGAAACATGGCGAGCCCAGAGTTTGCACTACCAAATAGCTCAAAGCTATCGTCGCTAGTCTGTAGAGTAATTGCAGATTGAAGAATTAACACAGATTGTTGAATAAGTTACAATGGCCCGTCGCTAGTCTGTAGAGTAATTGTAGATTGAAGAATTAACACAGATTGTTGAATAAGTTACAATGGCCCATTGATCGGCCAATATTCCTGTAAGATGAAGTTGCAATGCAATGGAGCACACATTCTTTTGTATCGTTGCACGTCATTCAGGGATACTTCTTCGAAGGATTGTGGCCAATATTCTTGTAAGATGAAGTTGCAACGCAATGGAGCACACATTCTTGTGGATCGTTGCACGTCATTCAGGGATACTTCTTCGAAGGATTGTTTACTGGAACTCATGGTGGTGTCGTTTGCTTCCTCTTTCCTTTAGCTGTATATAAATAATTAGATATTGATCTATATACATGGATGTATTTTGTATGTAAGCTGACTATTCATGTGTGAGTTTACAAAACTGTGTGCCAAATTGGAAGAAAGTTATCTCTTTCATTCAAGTCAGTTCGGGCAGAGTATAAACCTTGTAGCATTTTTGCTTAGCAATGCTATCCACAAAGAAACAGAATGAAAAGACGACTAATATCCCAGAATCAAGAAGAACGTGCATGTGCTCCGTTGGGGGTTGCTGAACCTTATGCCAACCAGGCGCCACAGAAGACATGGCAGAACACCCATCCAACAGAACGGTGAAGGAACGGATGAGACATATAGCAAATCCGCAGGCGAACCGCATATCCAAATATTCAGATCTTTAACCTGTATCAAAATAAGAAATTTGAATGAAATATTCTGTCTAAAACATATTTTAAGATAGCCCATTCATCAAGCAGTTAGGCATGTGTATTAAAATGAATCGAGCAAAATTAGCATTGTTTTGTATCACTCATTATGTATAAAGGTTTTTTCCTTGCATGAAGCATAATATTTACTGTAGTTAAGCATGCCTAAAGGATGAAAAAACTTAAACCTATTGGATGTCAGACCGAAGACATGCGCTTCCAGCCACTCATTCCTCTGCCAACGTCGTTAAATTTCTACAAAAACAAAGTTCCCAGCTAAACCAGTTAAGGATGACAATTTTGATTTTTTCGGCGCATTACTAACGAATTCATCATATATACACTTCGCTAGAAAAGAGACATATGTAAGAGACAAAGGCGCATTACTATATTTTATATAAAGCATTACTAAGGATGTAGAACAAGCTATTCTACACTCACACTTACTTTAGCATTATTATATTGTAATTGTTTCACAGAAATAGTCATAGTATATCCATCGTTCCTTGCCTCTTGCTTGAATACCGTAGTGTATATTTGCCTACGATCTATATGCAATATCTGTAGTAAGCCTAGGATAAAAATTGATGTTGATATGCAACATTTTCCTCAGAATTAAATAATCACAAAGTGATCAACCATTTTGATACTGAAATTATTGTTATTAAAGCCCTGTTTGGTTCATAAGTCCTAGGATTTTTTCTAGTCCCAACTAAAAAGCCCTAGTCCCTAAAAAGTCCCTCCCTGTTTGTTTTCAGGGACTAAAAAGTCCCTAGTCCCTCCCTGGAGATTATTAAATGACCATGTTACCCCTAGTATACAGAAAAATAACAACCAAACAACACCATGGGGCAGCGTGCCAATTGGTGCATGAAGGGGCATTGTTGGAAAAGTCTCAAAAAGTCCCAAAAAACACTCTCCTTGAGAGTCTTTTTCATTTAGTCCCAAAAAGCAACTTTTAGTCCCTAATAGTCCCTCCTGTTTGGTTAAAAAGTCTCCAAGAGGGACTTTTTCTAGTCCCTACACCAAAAAGTCCCTGGAAACAAACACCCCCTAAGATCTGAACAAATAGCATGCTGATATACCTATGTATGCGGCAACTTGATATGGGGAGTGCATCTAACCTTAGCATATGACCAAGGGGTGAATAGTAATGCACACAATGCTCAAGAAGTTCAGAAATTCAAGTATTAAATATCAGCAGCATGCCCACTTTCAGAACAAACTTATCTTAGCTGGCGTGCCTCCGATCTTCTTATGTACTTACAGTGCAATCCTTGTAAATAATAGATGGAAGAGATAGCTAATAATAGACAGACGAGGACTCCTTGGCCAAGGCTATGCGGCGCAAAGCAACGCAGAGCCTCGACAACCAAGGTATTACGTCATCACCCAAATCTTATTTAGCCTTTTTCAATACAACCATCGTTTCTAAGTTGAATAATATGGGTGTTAGTCTCGGAAAGAATGAGAAGGATATTTCTAGTTCGACTAATGTTTTGAAACATTTGGAATATGACCGTTTAAAAGTTACTCCACGTGTTTCTAGCAAGTCTTATGCCTCCTTACTAATGAGGAGGAGCTGCATGCCACATCAGAAGGTCAGCTACTCTCTCATTTAGTAGGAGCGGTTTCGGACATGGGCCTAGATCAACACGGGCTTAGCTCATTGATTGAGCTTGCAACATCTGGACGTAAATCAGAGACCGCACATTCAAAAAAAAGATAATAAGTCCCATAAGAGGGCGAAATGTTCTAAATCTCCTATTGTTTCCTCATGAATGGAATCTTTTTTAATAGAAGAGGTCTTGGTGACTTGGCTAAACATTTATTTATTGCGGAATGTAATAGGGAATACAATTTATATTTTCTGGCTATCTCTGAAACGGGGAGACGGTAAGTCTGCTTAACCGTCTTTCTGGCGGGATAGACTTCACTTGGGTTTCACGACCGCCTAGAGGTTCTTCTGGGGGCATTTTACTTGGTGTAAATGCAAGGACTATGAATGTTTTGGCTAGTTCGGATGGTGAGTTTCATGTTAAGCTGTATATTCGCAACAAAGCCGACAACTTCACATGGACCCTCATCGCTGTGTATGGGGCAGACCAGGATGAGTTCAAGGCTGATCTTCTCCGTGAATTGGTTAATCTGGCAAAAGATAATCCCTACCCCATTCTTATAGGTGGGGATTTCAATTTTCTTAGATTTCCAAATGAGAAAAGCCCCGGTAGGTTTGATAATCATTGGCCTTTCCTTTTCAATGTTGTCATCGACAGTCTAGATTTGCGAGAGGTTTCCATGATTGGAAGACAATTCACTTGCGCGAACAGTCTTCCGAAACCAACATATGAGAAACTAGATCACTTTTTAATGGATACCGACTAGGAATCTAAAATTCCTATGGTGTCTGTTCATGCTCTACCTCGTATTGAGGCTATATCAGACCACACACCCGTTCTCCTAACTACTGGTTTGCCACGACCACAACATAGACACAAGTTCAAAATCAAACTTGGCTAGTTGCTTCGAGATGGTTTCCATGACATGGTCAAGGAGGTGTGGGAGAAACCGGTGGACGGGCATACCCCAATTCACAAATGGAATAACAAAATGCATGCATTATGCAAATTCCTTGGTGGTTGGGCTAGGCATACAGTGGGTATCCTAAAAAAGGAGAAGCTTCATCTTTCATCTATCATTGATGAATTAGAAGCTTTGGCGGAGGTCAGACCTCTATCTGAGCATGAAATCGAGATCAAGAGTCATTCGAATGTACAGATAGCTAGCATGCTGCGCGAGGAGGAACTCAAATGGTACCAACATAGTAGCTCTCAATTTATCCTGAAAGGTTATTGGAATACTAGATATTTCCATGGAGCCGCCAATGGCAGACACCGGAAGAAAATTATTCATTTCCTACAACAGGATGAGGGCACGATTGAGGGGCATGAGCAACTTAAATCTTATATCACTATTTTTTATAAAAATTTGTTCGGAGCCCTAGGAGAAGGAAACTTCTCAATGGATGAGTCCCGAACAGATCACATCCCTCAGGTCTCTGATGTGGAAAATAGCCTTCTAACAGCCCCATACTCTGAGGAGGAAGTTAGAAAGGCAGTTTTCCTAATGGAGCACAACAAAGCCCCGGGTTCGGATGGTTTTCCCGCTGAGTTCTATCAGAACTTCTGGGAAGTCATCAAGCCGGATCTCCTACTTTTGTTTAGCGACCTACATGTTGGCCATCTAGAATTGTTTCGTTTAAACTTTGGTGAGATTATTTTATTACCTAATGTTAATGAGGCTGAAAGGATAAAACAATATAGACCTATTTGCCTCCTTAGTGTTAGTTTTAAAATATTCATGAAGGTTGCGACCATTAGGCTAAATTCGGTTGCTGAACACGTGGTTCGTCCTTCACAGGCTGATTTTATGCAAGGAAGAAACATCCTAGATGGAGTTGTTATCCTTCATGAGACAGTCCATGAATTACATCGGAAAAAGTTGAATGGGGTGGTACTCAAAATAGACTTTGAAAAACCTTATGACAAGGTCAAATGGTCATTTCTTCAACAGACTCTCAGAATGAAAGGATTTTCTGCAGAGTGGCGTGCTATGATCCATAGCTTCGTTTCTGGAGGTAGTGTTGCCATTAAGATCAATGATGGCGTTGGACAATATTTTCAAACTAAGAAGGGATCACGACAAAGTGACTCAATATCGCCCATGCTATTCAATATAGTGGCGGATATGCTAGTGGTCGTGATTGAGCGTGCCAAGGTTGATGGCCAAATTGATGGGGCAGTAAGTCATCTACTTGATGGTGGTCTCTCTATACTTCAATATGCCGACAATACAATTCTCTTCATGGATCATGACCATGAGAAAGCGAGAAATCTGAAATTAATTTTATCAGCATTCGAGCAACTCTCAGGTCTGATGATCAACTTTCATAAAAGTGAATTGTTTTGTTTTGGGGAGGCTTGAGAACAGGCCCACCTGTACACTGAACTGTTCGGATGTGGGTTGGGCCACTTTTCGATCACATATTTGAGGATACTGGTACATTATCGGAGACTCACAAATGCTGAATGAAAACACGTCGAGGAGAGATTACAAAAAAGACTTAGCAGTTAGAAAGGTAAACTAGTGTCTCTGGGTGGAAGATTGGTTCTCATAAACTAAGTACAAAGTGACATGGTACTATATATGATTTCCTTCTTCCAGTTTCCGAAAGGAGTTTTACATAGATTAGGATATTTCTGATGAAGATTCTTTTGGCAAGGAGATAGCGAGCAAAAGAAATATCGACTGGCTAAATGGAGTGTGGTTTGCCATCCCAAAGACCAAGGCGGGTTGGGCATTCATGACCTTGAGGTTAAGAATAGGGCCCTCCTCGGCAAATGGTTGTTTAAATGACTGACGAAAGATGGTGTATAGCAAATCCTCCCGAGGAGGAAATATGTGGGTTCCAAGGCTGTATCCCAAGTATACTGGAAGCCCGGGGATTCTCATTTTTGGGCGGGTCTAATGGCTATGAAGAAATATTTATTCTCCTATGGATCCTTCTCGATTAAGGATGGCTCGAAAATTAGATTCTAGGAGGACAAGTGGCTAGGAAATGCCACACTCCGGGAACAATATCCGGCTCTATACAACATTGTGTGTCACAAGGGTGATACTATTGGCACGGTAATGGAATCATTTCCGCCAAATGTGACGTTCAGAAGAGATTTAGTTAGACCTAGACTCCAATCGTGGTACATCCTGCTCCAACGGTTGTCCATGGTGCAATTGTCACATGGGTCTGATGTATTTCGATGGAACCTACAAGGGAATGGACAATTCTCAGTGGAGTCTATGTATAGAGCGCTAATCTAGTTTGATGTGCCAGTTGATAACAACAAGAAGACTGGAAGATGAAGATACCTCTTGAAAGGATCAATATAGTTGACTAGAGGGGGGGGGGGTGAATAGGCAACTAACAATTTTTAGCTTTTCTTTACCAAATTAAACTTAGCATCAAAATAGGTTGTCTAGATATGCAACTAGGTGAGCAACCTACATGATGCAACAACAACAAGCACACAAGCAAGCAAGGTATACAACACAATATAAGCTTGCACAAGTGAAGGTAAGAGATAACCAAAAGTGGAGCCGGTGGAGACGAGGATGTCTTACCGAAGTTCCTTACCTTTGAGAGGAAGTACGTCTCCGTTGGAGCGGTGTGGAGGCACAATGCTCCGCAAGAAGCCACTAGGGCCACCGTATTCTCCTCACGCCCTCACATGATGCGAGATGCCGTGATTCCACTATTGGTGCCCTTGGAGGCGGCGACCAAACCTTTACAAACAAGGTTGGGGCAATCTCCACAACTTAATCGGAGGCTCCCAATGACACCACGAAGCTCCACCACAATGGAATATGGCTCCGCGGTGACCTCAACCGTCTAGGGTGCTCAAACACCCAAGAGTAACAAGATCCGCAAGGGATTAGTGGGGGGAATCAAATTTTTCTTGGTGGAAGTGTAGATCGGGGTCTTCTCAACCAATCCCTAGAAAATTCACAAGTTTGATTGGCTAGGGAGAGGGATCGGGCGAAAATGGAGCTTTGAGAAACAATAGAGCTTGGGGAGGGAAGAGGTAGTTCTCTTTGGAGAAGAAGACCTCTTTTATAGGGGGGAACTTATCCAACCGTTCCCCCCCTTTCAGCCCGCACGGAGCGGTACTGCCGCTCAATGGAGCGGTACTACTGCTGGTGGCAGTGGTACCACCGCGACCCCCAGCGGTACTACCGCGGAGACTGGGAGCAGAGGCAACAGAAGAGGGAGAGAGGGTTGGGGCAGCACTAGAAGCGGTGGTAGCCACCTCCCACGAGCGGTACTACCACTGCTACTGCCGCTACTACTTCCGCACAACCCGACACGAGAGAGACACCCTCGAATCGAGGCGGTAGTGGTTCCAAACCAGGACAATACTGCTACCGATGTACCCGAGCGGTACTACCGCTGTTGGACACTGGTACTGCCGCTTGAGGAACATAGGCGGCACTACCACTAGGGCGGCGGTACTACCGCTTGCACCTCACAATCCCTACTTCAGTTGAAACAGAAAACTCCAAGGAGAGGAAATGAGCTGGGGGTGCAAAAAGGAAGTGTACGTGTTGATTCCACCCTAGCCTTTTCAATGCGGACCCCCTCTTGATAGTACCGTGTCTCCTACAACTCAAGTCAACCAAAACCGAAACGAAGGAGACTACACCGTCTTCACTTGAAACTCCGAGGGGAAAGAATCGTCTCATGCCAATGAATGAATCTCTGAAATACTCAACGCACATGATTAGACCGCAAAAGCATTGTCATCAATCACCAAAACTACTTAGAGAGAGACATGCCCTAACAATCTCCCCCTTTTTGGTGGATTGATGACAACACGGGATTTGCACAAAGGAATGAGATGATAATAAGTGAATCCCAGAGACTACAAAATATAGACGGGCTTCCCCTAAATGTGTGCACTTAATTGGAGGTGCCTTTGGAATGCAAAGTACACACATTAGGATCAACACTCCCCCTATATTTTATAGTCAAACAACATTTGCATCAAAGATGAGACATATATAGCTAGGATGCAATAGAGTAGCAAGTGAGCATAGTAGACATATGAGATAAGCATGAAATCACAAACTACTAAAGTACACGACATACAAAGATAATAATAGGATAGGGTAGCATATGTCTCATACCATATGATAGGGTACTGGGTCTCACGAACACAAACCAAACCAAAGCAAACGACGAGAAAAGAGTTTGCGAGAGAGAGAGAAAGACAAGGCAAATAAGACACACTCGCAACTCGCAACACGACAAATCCCTAAACTCTTCCCCCTTTGGCATCGACACACCAAAAGGGAAAAGAGTGCTGCTATAGCCACATGTGATAGCACAACTGACAACCTCCATCATCACATACCCGCGTGATCGTCTGCTCCTCCGTCATCGGCAGGGGGCTGCTCGGTGTCTGAGTGTGTCCACGGGAAATGCTGCTTAACCCACTCCTCCTCATCGGTGATCTTGCCCTCAGATCCACTGGCAACTGTTGCACCTAACTAACGCATGAGCTCCTTGTGACGGCTCCTGGCCTTCTTCTCAGACACATGAGCCATATACTGACCATGAGACTCCATGCAGAAAAGTTTCCTCATCTTGCGCTTGAGCTTCTTTGCCCATGAGGGCTCCGCTCCAGAGGGCTCATAGTCCTCCTCCTCCTCCTCCTCCTCCTCATCAGCCTCTGTCTCAACCTCGTTAGCTCCATACGGAATCCCAAACTTTGGAACCGAAGTGCCCTAGTTCTCCTTCCTCAGACGGTTAATCTCATGAGGGATCAACTCGCTAGTCTCCAACGCGACACCAGGATAAGTGTGCTCCCAAGATTTCTGAATAAGCAACATGAGAAAAGGAGCATAGATGGGGCACTTTCGCTCAGAGATAGCCGTGACAAGCTCAGACCACATGACATGAGAGACATCCAAGGATTCTCCAATGTTTTCTTCCTTCTCATGCTGACAGAAAAGTAACATGTCCACGAGAAGTGAGTGAACCATATCCAAGTTCCCAATGCGAGGGAAAAGAGTCTCCCTAAAGATGCAATGAAGGATGTCCAGAAAGGCAGGCAGCTCATAGGTCTCCTTTTGCATCTCGGGGTTAATCTTCAACGTGCAGTAGGGACAGAGAGATTGCTTGTGAGTAGAAGTTGCATTGCGGCGAGGACGAAAGCCAACCGGGTTCCCAGGCCCTTGATCTTCAATCCCAAGTAACTCCATGAATGCCTTCCATTTGACAGAGAGAAGCTTGACATTTGTCATCCAAGTCATAGTTCTTTCCTCATTTGTCCCAAGATGGACCATGGCATAAAACCGAGCCACCAAATCCGCATCAAAGTCCTTGTTGAACTCCATGATCCTTAGAATATTCAACTAAGAACACATCTGCAGAGCTTCGCCAAAGTAGGCAGGATCCTTCTCCATATAGGCAATGTCAATGGAACAGACATCAACATAGAGATTGTTCTTCGCTTTGATCACATCAAAAAAGATTTCCCACTAAAAACGGTTCCAGAAAGGACGGTTGACAAGATTGGTCTCTTGATCTTGCTCATAGGGATTGTGCCGACGCTTCTCCCAGAACTCCTTGGCGGTCATCTTAGTCATGGACTTGGGCTTCGGCTTTGGCTTCTTCGCAGTACTCTTAGAAGGCTGCTGGGACTGAGTTGGCGGAACACTTGAAGAAGGAACACTCGAAGAAGCAGCCGCTGTCTAAGAGGTGCGATAGCGCTTAGAAACTGAACGCCCGGGGTTGACACGTCGGACAAGACGCTCCGAAGGGCCATCACCTGGAACCAAACACACGAACACGAGAAGCAACACGAAAGAACGAGCATAAACCACCAAAAGAAGCAACATGGATCAATAGTTGGTACGGGTATGGTAGAAGTTGACATCCAGCGGTAGTACCGTGATCAGGAGGCGGTAGTACCGTATGAGCGGCAGTACCGCTCCAGGAGGGCGGTAGTACCGCTTCAGGCGGGGGACGGCGGTTCCCCTGCTGCCGCGGCCAAATCCGGTACTACCGGGATGCCACATTCAAACATAAGCCTACCAAACATCAATCAAAGCAGTCTAATAGCTTTCACCATCCTTCTCAAGCCTCGGTTTGGCCAAAACTCGATGAATGTAAAGCTTATTGCCCCTAAAGCCTAGATTTGAAATCTAGAAGCAAAGAGAAAGGGATCAGGGGCAATACCAGCATCTATGGCAAGATGAGAGGGTGGAGATCGACTCCATCGGAGGAAATGATGAAAAATGGCGCGGAAAAAGCGGCCCGACAGCGACCTCCGGCGACGCGCTCGTCCTGGGAGCACGAACAGGACGAGTGGGTTGGGTCGAATGGGTATGGGGGAGAAGAGACTCCCCCTGCCCGACATAACCCCCAAGTCCCGCCTCACATCGGTAGTACCGCTCTGGTGGGCGGTAGTGCCGCTTGAGACCAGTAGGCGGTAGTACCGCCCGACCAACGGTAGTGCTTCCCAAGCCATGCCTCTACTAGACTCACAAACAAGGGGACAGCCAAGCCCGAAGAAAAACCACTAGAAAAGCCGAGAGGCAACAAGAAGAGCTAAACACAACCAAAAAGGCAGAAAAGCACCCACGGAGAGACCCAAACTACACTACAAACACAAAGCAAAACAAAAGATCACACAACTCTCAAGGAGAGGGCGGTGGCTGAAGCCACCTATGTTTGAGTCAATTGGTATGGCACCGCGAAGAATTATCCTTGGGCCCATGACCAAAACTCGTCTTTGAAGCACAAGTACCACAAAAAATGGCGAATGTGAAAGAGTTGATCAATTTATGCGTAATGGGGGAGGGAGAGTTCATTGAGAGAACAACACTCCCCCTATGTCTATGCCTACATCTAGACACGATATACTGATGAGTGCGGTGGGGTGTGCCTAGATTCAAGCCACATTGCTCGAATCAATGATATTTAGCTCATGCCTTAACTCGCGAAATCTTGCTTCATACAAAGGCTTCGTGAAAATATATGCAAGGTTACCATGAGTGTTGACATAGTTGAGCTCAGTCTCCCCTCGCCTAATGCGATCCCGGATGAAATGATACTGAATCTCAATATGCTTCGCCTTGAGGTGTTGCACCAAGTTGATAGAAATCTTGATGGCACTTTCATTGTCACACCAAAGAGGCACTTTGTCACAAATGACACCGTAATACTTTAAAGTTTGCCTCATCCATAGAAGTTGAGCACAACAACTACCGGCGGCCACATACTCGGCCTCAGTGGAGGAGAGAGACACACAACTTTGCTTCTTCGAAGACCAACTCACCAAAGAGCAATCAAGAAATTGGCACCCTCCGGAAGTTGACTTCCTATCCACTTTGTCTCGCGCCCAATCCGAGTCCGAAAAGCCCACAAGGTTGAAGTTTGCTCCTCTTGGGTACCATAAGCCAAAGTTTGGGGTATGAGCCAAATACCGAAAGATTTGCTTGACCGCCACATAGTGGCTTTCCTTAGGTGCGGCTTGAAACCATGCACAAATTCCCACACTCAACATGATATCCGGTCTAGATGCACAAAGGTAAATCAAGGAGCCAATCATAGAATGATATACCTTTTGATCCACCTCTTTACCATTGGGATCTATGTCAAGTTGGCATTTGACAGGCATTGGAGTGGAAGCCGGCTTGACATCACTTAGCTTGAATCTCTTGAGCATGTCTTGAGTGTATTTGGCTTGGTTGGTGAAGGTTCCTTCTCTTCTTTGTTTGATTTTGAACCCGAGGAAGAACTTCAACTCTCCCATCATGGACATCTTGAACTTTGAGGTCATGAGAGCGGTAAACTCCTCATTGAAAGCTTTGTTAGGAGAACCAAAGATAATATCATCAACATATAGTTGGCATACAAACAACTCTCCTTTGACCTTCTTAGTAAAAAGACCCGGGTCGATTTTCCCAATTTTAAACCCACGATCTTGCAACAACCCGGTAAGGTGCTCATACCACACACGTGGGGCTTGTTTAAGGCCATAGAGTGCCTTATCGAGTTGGTACACATGTTTGGGGAACTCGGGATCCTCAAACCCCGGGGGTTGTTTGACATACACCAACTCATTAATAGGACCATGAAGAAAATCACTCTTCACATCCATTTGTTGCAACTTGAAGTTATGATGAGAAGCATAAGCAATCAACAAACGAATGGATTCAAGGCAAGCAACGGGAGCAAAGGTTTCACCGTAGTCGATACTCTCGACTTGGGAGTAGCCTTGTTGCGAACGATAATAGCATGAGCATCTTGCTTGTTCTTGAATATCCACTTGGTTCCAATAACATTATGGTTCTCCTTTGGCCTTGGCACCAATCTCCACACCTTGTTGTGCTCGAAGTTGTTGAGTTCTTCATGCATGGCATTAAGCCAATCCGGATCTTTGAGCGCTCATAGAACTTTTGGGGTTCAACACAAGAAATAAACACGTGATGTTCACAATAGTTTGCTAATTGTCTACGAGTGCTTACCCCCTTTCTTAAGCTTCCAATCACATTCTTCATGAGATGATCTTTGGTAGTGAGCTTGGATGCAATCTTGGCAGAACGACACTCCAATTCCTCCTCAAGAGAGAGTTGAGGAGCGGTAACTTGATCATCTTGAGTGGCGTCTTGAGCTTGTTCTCGATCTTGAGCTTGCTCTTGATCTTGAACTTGCTCAGTGGTAAGAACTTGACCTTGGGCATCACTTGGTGGATCACCCACCATCTTGAGGTTGATCTTGCCCTTGATCTTGTTCATTTGGTTGAGGGACTTCACTTTGTTCTTCGGAAGCATGTGGGTCTTGGGTTGGTGAAGGTTCCACTTGAGTGGAACATTGTCCTTCTCCTTCGGCCACAAGGGGTTCCTTAATGGGTAGGATATGACCAACACCCATTCTTCTTATGGATTGGAGAGGAATTTCATCACCTACATCACAAGTACCACTTTGCTCCACTTGGGAGCCATTATTCTCATCAAACTCCATGTTACACATCTCCTCAATGTGTCCCGTGGACTTGTTGAGGACGCGATAAGCATGAGAGTTTGTAGCATAACCAACAAATATGCCCTCATGAGCTCTAGCCTCAAATTTAGACAAACGAACACGTTTCTTGAGAATGAAACACTTACAACCGAACACCCGGAAGTACTTGAGGTTGGGCTTGTTGCCGGTGAGTATCTCATATGGAGTCTTGTTCAAGCCTTTGCGGAGATAGAGTCGATTGGATGCATGACAAGCGGTGTTGATGGCTTCGGACCAAAAGTTGTACAGAGACTTGAACTCCGCCATCATGGTCCTTGATGCATCCACCAACGTCCGGTTCTTCCTCTCCGCTACACCATTTTGTTGAGGGGTGTAAGGTGCGGAATATTGATGCTTGATCCTCTCATCACTAAGAAACTCATCCAAGGTGTAGTTCTTGAACTCGGTGCCGTTTTCACTTCTTATTGTCAAGATCTTTGCATTGTGTTGATGTTGGGCTTCATTTGCAAAGTCGATGATGGTTTGTTGGGTGATGTCGCTTGAAGCTACGTCGGTATTTCCCCAAAGAGGAAGGGATGATGCAGCACATCGGCGGTAGGTATTTCCCACAGATATGAAACCAAGGTTATCGAACCAGTAGGAGAACCAAGCAACACAATGCAAACAACACCTGCACACAGATAACAAATCCTCGCAACCCAACGTGTTAAAGGGGTTGTCAATCCCTTTCCGAGTATGGCGCCTCAAGATAGGCAAACAGACGTGAGATAAATTTGTAGTATATTGATAGATCGAACGCCAAATAAAATAAATAGGAATAAATTGTGGAAAAGTATTTTTGGGTTTTTGGTTTAGTAGATCTGAAAATAAAAGCAAATAAAAATAGATCGCAAAGGCAAATATATGAGAAAGAAGACCCGGGGGCCGTAGGTTTCACTAGTGGCTTCTCTCGAGAAAAATAGCAAACGGTGGGTAAACAAATTACTCTTGGGCAATTGATAAAACATCAAACAATTATGATGATATCCAGGCAATGATCATTTTATAGGCATCACGTCCAAGATTAGTAGACCGACTCCTGCCTGCATCTACTACTATTACTCCACACATCGACCGCTATCCAGCATGCATCTAGTGTATTAAGTTCATGGAGAAACGAAGTAATGCAATAAGAATGATGACATGATGTAGACAAGATCTATCTATGTAGAGATAGACCCCATCGTTTTATCCTTAGTAGCAACGATACATACGTGTCGTTTCCCTTTCTGTCACAGGGATCAAGCACCGTAAGATCGAACCCACTACAAAGCACCTCTTCCCATTGCAAGATAAATAGATCAAGTTGTTGGGGAACGTAGTATTTCAAAAAAAAATTCCTACAATCAAGCAAGATCTATCTAGGAGAAGCATAGCAACGAGTGGGGAGAGTGTGTCCACGTACCCTCGTAGACCGAAAGCGGAAGCATTAAGTAACGCGGTGGATGTAGTCGAACGTCTTCGTGATCCAACCGATCAAGTACCGAATGCACGGCACCTCCGCGATCTGCACACGTTCAGCTCGGTGACGTACCTCAAACTCTAGATCCAGCTGAGGCCGAGGGAGAGTTTCGTCAGCACGACGACATGTTGGCGGTGATGATGAAGTTACCGACACAGGGCTTCGCCTAAGCACTACGACAATATGACCGAGGTGGAAATCTGTGGAGGGGGGCACCGCACACGACTAAGAGATCAACTTGTGTGTCTATGGGGTTCCCCCTCCCCTGTATGTAAAGGAGTGTAGGAGGGGGCCAGCCGGCCTCATAGGGCGCCCCCCAGGGGGGAATCCTACTCCTACTAGGAGTAGGTTCCCCCCCTTTCCTAGTCCAACTAGGAGGGGAAGGAAAGGGAAGAGGGGAAGAAGGAAAGGGGGGCCGACCCCCCTCCCCAATTCGGATTGGCCTTGGGGGGCGCACCCCTCCTCTTGGCCGCCTCCTCCTCTCTTCCACTAAAGCCCACGAAGGCCCATTAAACCCCCAGGGGTTCCGGTAACCCCCTAGTACTCCGGAAAATGCCCGAACTTATCTGAAACCTTTTCGGTGTCCAAATATAACCTTCCAATATATCAATATTCATGTCTCGACCATTTCGAGACTCCTCGTCATGTCCGTGATCACATCCGGGACTCTGAACAACCTTTGGTACATCAAATCACATAACTCACAATACATATCATCATCGAACATTAAGCGTGCGGACCCTACGGGTTTGAGAACTATGTAGACTTGACCGAGACTTATCTCCAGTCAATAACCAATAGCGGAACCTGGATGCTCATATTGGTTCCTACATATTCTACGAAGATCTTTATCCGTCAAACCGCATAACAACATACGTTGTTCCCTTTGTCATCGATATGTTACTTGCCCGAGATTCGATCATCGGTATCATCATACCTAGTTCAATCTCGTTACCGGAAAGTCTCTTTACTCGTTCCGTAATGCAACATCCCGCAACTAACTCATTAGTCACATTGCTTGCAAGGCTTATAGTGATGTGCATTACCGAGAGGGCCCAGAGATACCTCTCCGACAATCGGAGTGACAAATCCTAATCTCGGTCTATGTCAAGTCAACAAACACCATCGGAGACACCTGTAGAGCATCTTTATAATCACCCAGTTACATTGTGACGTTTGATAGCACACAAAGTGTTCCTCCGGTATTCGGGAGTTACATAATCTCATAGTCATAGGAACATGTATAAGTTATGAAGAAAGCAATAGAAATAAACTAAACGATCATAGTGCTAAGCTAACAGATGTGTCATGTCAATCACATCATTCTCTAATGATGTGATCCCGTTAATCAAATGAAAAGTCATGTCTATGTCTAGGAAACTTAACCATCTTTGATTAACGAGCTAGTCAAGTAGAGGCATACTAGTGACACTCTGTTTGTCTATGTATTCACACATGTACTAAGTTTCTGGTTAATACAATTCTAGCATGAATAATAAACATTTATCATGATATAAGGAAATATAAATAACAACTTTATTATTGCTTCTAGGGCATATTTCCTTCAGTCTCCCACTTCCACTAGAGTCAATAATCTAGATTACATTGTAATGATTCTAACACCCATGTAATCTTGGTGCTGATCATGTTTTGCTCGTGAGAGAGGCTTAGTCAATGGGTCTGCAACATTCAGATCCGTATGTATCTTGCAAATCTCTATGTCTCCCTCCTTGACTTGATCGCGGATGGAATTGAAGCGTCTCTTGATGTGCTTGGTTCTCTTGTGAAATCTGGATTCCTTTGCTAAGGCAATTGCACCAGTATTGTCACAAAAGATTTTCATTGGAACCGATGCACTAGGTATGACACCTAGATTGGATATGAACTCCTTCATCCAGTCTCCTTCATTTGATGCTTCCGAAGCAGCTATGTACTCCGCTTCACACGTAGATCCCGCCACGACGCTCTTCTTGGAACTTCACCAACTGACAGCTCCACCATTCAATATAAACACGTCTTCGGTTTGTGACTTAGAGTCATCTGGATCAGTGTCAAAGCTTGCATCGACGTAACCGTTTATGACGAGCTCTTTGTCACCTCCATAAACGAGAAACATATCCTTAGTCCTTTTCAGGTATTTCAGGATATTCTTGACCGCTGTCCAGTGATCCACTCCTGGATTACTTTGGTACCTCCCTGCTAAACTAATAGCAAGACACACATCAGGTCTGGTACACAACATTGCATACATGATAGAACCTATGGCCGAAGCATAGGGAATGACTTTCATTTTCTCTCTATCTTTTGCAGTGGCCGGGCATTGAGTCTGACTCAACTTCACACCTTGTAACACAGGCAAGAACCCTTTATTTGCTTGATCCATTTTGAACTTCTTCAAAACTTTATCAAGTTATGGGCTTTGTGAAAGTCCAATTAAGCGTCTTGATCTATATCTATAGATCTTGATGCCCAATATATAAGCAGCTTCACCGAGGTCTTTCATTGAATTTTTTTATTCAAGTATCCTTTTATGCTATTCATAAATTCAGTATCATTTCCGATCAACAATATGTCATCCACATATAATATCAGAAATGCTACAGAGCTCCCACTCACTTTATTGTAAATATAGGCTTCTCCAAAAGTCTGTATAAAACCATATGCTTTGATCACACTATCAAAGCATATATTCTAACTCCGAGATGCTTGCACTAGTCCATAAATGGATCACTGGAGCTTACACACTTTGTTAGCACCTTTTGGATCGACAAAACCTTCTAGTTGCATCATATACAACTCTTCTTTAAGATATCCATTAAGGAATGTAGTTTTGACATCCATTTGCCAAATTTCATAATCATAAAATGTGGCAATTGCTAACATGATTCGGATGGACTTAAGCATCGCTACGGGTGAGAATGTCTCATCGTAGTCAACTCCTCGAACTTGTCGAAAACATTTTGCGACAAGTCGAGCTTTGTAGACAGTAACATTACCGTCAACGTCAGTCTTCTTCTTGAGGATCCATTTATTATTTATGGCTTGCCGATCATCGGGCAAGTCAACCAAACTCCACACTTTGTTCTCATACATGGATCCCATCTTAGATTTCATGGCCTCAAGCCATTTTGCGGAATCTGGGCTCATCATTGCTTCCTCATAGTTCGTAGGTTTGTCATGGTCAAGTAACATGACTTCCAGAACAGGATTACCATACCACTCTGGTGTGGACCTTACTATGCTTGACCTACAAGGTTCGGTAGTTACTTGATCAGAAGTTTCATGATCATCATCATTAGCTTCCTCACTAATTGGTGTAGGAATCACTGGAACTAATTCCTATGATGAACTACTTTCCAACTAGTAGAGTGCCCGTGCGTTGCCACGGGCTCTTGAAATAGTTTACAATGTAACATGTTAAATTCCATTTTTTGCAAACAATATAACACAAACAAAATTATTTAATAACCGAAGTCCATTTTTGCAATGTAAATTGATAATAGAAAGAAAAAGTAATGACATGTCCATGTAACAAACTGAGTGATGTTCCAACTAAATATCTATTACAAAACTATTAATATCTAGATGATGCGCTTAAGAAATTCTTTCACAATATCCGGAAAGCTTTCTTTAGCTTCATTCCCACGATGTTTTAGCAAGTATAATAAAAACTGCTTCCTTAATTCACACCCATCCTGCATAAAAAATACATGTAGTTAGTATTAAAATTTCATGCCGAAGGTCTTAACACATGTAACGGACAATACTCACCGAGCAAATCGGCTTGACCAATTCTTTACCGTTCCACCAGAGCATAAAATGGAAAACAAAATATCCAGACACATTCCTGCAAAACTTTAAATTAATAATATAAAGAATATAGTGATAATAAAAGTAAATGTTTTTCGTATGGATTCATTACCCATCTATACTCGTTGGAACACCAAACGGAAATAAACGTTGCCATTTAGATATATCATAATTCCAACCAGGTAGCTTTATTTCGAGTGCTTCTTTGAAATCCCTTGCAAAACTTTTTAATTTCAGTGCATGCCTTATCTTTTTTTCCTCTAACGATTGTGATGTTTGAATAGGATCCATAATATATAGGCGACGTGCCTCTTTATCGATGACGTACAAGATGTATTGGCCGATTGATGAATAGGGAAGATAAATCTACAAGTGGAGCTATTAGAAACAACAATAAACCATGATAACAATGAACAAATAACTTTACTTACCTTGTTGCATGATGAGATATCGTTGTCCATCCCAGGCCAACTATCAAATAATGTTGCCAACGTCTGGATAGTGTCCTTCTCGCAAAACTTCTGACCTCGTGTTGACTCTAGCAACATGGACTAAGCAAAAAAAGAAATATTGGTTCAACATGTTGTTAATAATGACACATAAATCGAATAGTTACGGTAACTTACACAAAATCGTAGATCCATGTAGTGTACGGGAGGGTCTGTGAACAATACTCCCTCGTCACATGCCAGCATACGCACGACGGTGTTGAAGCATTCATTGTCAATGGGCTGCTCCATGTTTAGTATGCACTGAAGTTTCTTAAGACTTAAGCCCACTGGATCGGGTGTCGAGCTCTGGACCCATAACTTCCTACAAATTTGGATGGTAAGAAGAACAATAATATACATCCGCACATTAAATATTGACACATGATACTTACTCGAGACATCTAGCATCATCGATCGACATGATGTAGCTGCAAAGTCCGGCAAGTAATTCACGTTTCTTCGTGGGTATGGTAGTGATTGGGGCAGGACGTTTGTCTTTGACAACGTCAGATGGATTCTCCAGGATCTCGAGATCAGAATTAGCTAAATTTCCTTCATCGTCAGAATTATATAAAGTTTCTTCATCGCCAGGTTGATGGTATATGGGAACTCCTTTTAGCTTATTCAGCTCTGAATCGAGCAAAATGACAGCTAATTTTTGTCGAAAATGTTTCATATCCTCCTACAAGATATATATTTATATAATATTTCTTAATAAAATAATGAGATAATGTAAAAAAATGAAATACCTGGGTGAACTGGTCTGACAGTCCATGTGATGACCAGTATTCCATATAATTTAGCATAAACAATCCACATGATACGCTATAATATTATAAAATAATGCTTTAGAATATCACACATATGAATCAAAAATACAAACCATTGTAACAAGTGCTTACCCATCAGTTTGTATTGCCTTATGAAACTGCTCTACAACCGTCCATTTTGTAACATTGAGATCGGGCCACTTATGACCTCTGATAAAACCCGGACAATGCTCTACAAGTTTCAGATGCTTCTCGAGTCCTAGCAACTATTAATCACACCATATAATATTACCGATCGAGGCAAAGAAAACATATGTTAAGATGGGTAACAAAATAGATAGTTACCGTAGTAGAAAGGTCATTGCGTTTGACCCGCGAACCAAGTGAGTCCAATACTTGAATCTCACGTTTTGTGCATTGGCGACTGCTAGATACCAATGGTAGCCCGGCATGTTAATCAGAATGAATAACTGATGTAAATATCATACAAGTCACAGTAGCAATTAGATATAAATATTAATAAATAATCATACATATGAATTAAATAAAAACATACCATAATTATATCCATGGATAACGAGACAAAAACTAACCATATGTTGTTGTAGATAAGTATTAACATGATGCACGATGCGGTGATATTTTGATGGGTCTATGTCTCTTTCCCCGTCTTCTTTTATCTGGCCAGATACAAACGTGCTAACAATGTGTACCTTCTCACCCGTCCTGTCTTGTAGATGGCCGTGAGCAAGCATGCAATATATGTAAGCATTTATCACCTGTAATGAGCATTTAGATTATATTTATATTTTATGATATTATATATTGTTCATATTTTTAATTACAAAGTTTGTGCAATTGGTCTTACACCGTCATGTAAGAACATATCATCTTTCATAAGGCATTCCAATTCGTCGGTTGATAACAAGGCATCTCCAATGTCCACGAACTGGGTATTCTTCGGGGCAGACTTGATTGATTCGATGACTGTAATATCCCTAGGGGTACAAACATAGTCTGTCGAATACATAAAAATATGAGCCAACTTAACAGTCACAATGAGCAAAATTAGTTGAATACAAAAGACAATATCACAAAAATAAGATTCATAATAATATTAAAAAATACCTTGTGGGACAATATGTAAATTAACATTCTTTTTTGGTTTGTTATGAGATATAACCTCTTCGACATTTTTATGTTGTGAATTTTCTTCCACTTTCAACGACATCGCATCTGACCCTCAATGGATTCTTTCCGTGCATCTCCAAAGTCCATATCCATGTCTCCTCTATTCTGAAAAAACAAAAATATAAAAATAGCCCTTCCATATTATCATATATAAGATAAAAATTGCGGAATGTTAGCTATATGCACCTCTTCTCGTGGTGTTTCACTGTGGTCTGTCATCGTTGCATCAGTGAGTATGTCGGAACCCATCAATTTATATATATGCTGAAAAATAATTAATACTTTTTACTACATCATAAAATTATATTTGATATATAATAATATGCTAATAAAAAAGCATTTGGTTATATTAGAAAAGAAGACACTTTAATCATTTTACTAACACAACAATTCGGGGAAAACAACAAACTATAATGTTCATCTATAAGTAAGTAGGCGTCTGAGATTGCTTAAATTATTTTAAATTAATTATATAGGCTATGGAAAATTGCCATACAAAAACTAAAACAAACAAACCAACATTAACCAATTATATTTGTTTTTTCTATGATTTATTTTGTGATACCCTTAGTATATGTCATAAGCATACAAATATTTATTTTTATGGACCATGATTAATATATATATATATCTATACAAATTTGAATAATTTGTGAGGTATGTATAATTAAATATTTATGTTGTTTTGTGATTTAAAAAAATAATTACAAAACAAAGTTGAGACGTCCGCTAATAACAAATATATCATGATGAAATATATATGATATTTCCTACTGCATCATATTATTATATATAATATATAATAAAAAGAAAAGTGAAACTAACACAACTTTTTGCTATGCAAAAAAGAAAACCTATTTGATTTTATTAGAAATATATGTTGTTTAAATAAGTGTCCTACCCATGAAAACTCGGGAAAAACAACAAACTTCAATGTTCATATATATAAGTAAGTTGTCATTTGATAATTATTTAGATTATTTTTGTAGACTATGAAAAACTATAAAAAAAAAATAAAACATCGCCCGCCTCCCCCGCGCGACGGCCCGCCTCCCCCCGCGGTCGCCTTTCCACCTACACGGCCGCTTACCTTATCCATTCCACTCGCTCCTCTCCCCTCCACTCACTTCATCTTCCCACTTTCCCTCCGCCGCCGCATCGCCGCGTGTGTCCATGAGCTGGCGGCCGCGCGACTCCGCCCGCCGCATCAGTCCCTCTCCTCTCCTCTCCACTCACCACACACGATGATTCTCACTCGCCACCTCTCGCCCTGTCACCTCCCCCGCCGCATCACGGCGCGCGTCGCCGAGCCCGCAACCACCACGCCATATTGCTGCGACCACCGCACCAGTCTCCAGCGAGCCGTGCGCGATGGGGACGCACGCATCGAGCTTCGTCACCCAGGCGCGGGTGCTGGATCTGGTTGCGTTCCGTTGGGATCCGCGGCGGTGTTGGTCTCCGGCGACGATGGATCCGAAGCGGGGCGCATCGATCTGCAATGCCAGTAGCTCCGGTACGCAGATCCGACCCCTTTCCTCCTCTAATTTTCCTTTTGTTGCATCCCTGAACTGATCTCCTGCTCGCTGATGTATCGAGGCGCCATGAGATGCACTCACAGGCAGGGCCAGGGCGAAGACGGCTCCCCGACGGCCAAGACACAGCCACTGTGGTGCAGCCTGTGGTCTACATCGCAGGCAAGAAGCACCACCAAGAGGTCGGGTCACAGTGGTGCAGCCTGTGGTCTACATCGCCTACTACTCCGCCGTCTTCCGCAACCCCCACCACTTCGGCGGAAAGGTGAGACAAACGGCCCCTCCCCGCTCCCCCGTTCACATGAATCCCAACAACATCATGCGAGTTCTATGCTTGTATACTCTATACTTCAAACTATCATCATGTTCATTGCCAAAAGTATTGGTGAATCCCATGTTTTCAGATAATAGCAAGGTTTATCCTTGCATGATCAGATGGTGCTCTCTAGATCTAACTTACAGTGCAAGTAGTCCATTTAACACCAAGTCAGAAGAAATAAACTATATTCATCCAGGTGATGCCATTCATTTGCTAAGTGGTTATAAACATTTTTTTGGTCTGATGCATTTGCTTCTGAATCATGACATGTGGTGTAGTTTACCTGGTTATGTGCATGTTCATGTAAGGAGAGCAAGGATCCCTGTGAGATGCTAATCTATTTTTGCCATTAAATGACACTATTGATCACAATCTTGCTACGGCAGAAACACTATTGATCCGTAGCGTCATAATTTTTTATGGGTTAAATAATAGGGATATTATGTCAAACAATTGAAGCACATTTTATTATTAGTGCAATGCAAATTGATTGTGCAATTTGGGATGTAAGAGCACATTTAGATGGAAGTCGTGGTAATAGAATAGGAGTACTAAAAATGTTATGTGTGTTCTGTACAGAACGCTTCCCCTTCTATTACATGTCTTGGCCATATGCAATCATCCACCACATCGGTATCACTAATCCCCGTTTGATAGCATAGTTTTTTCTTAGTATTGTAAGAATACTACAGTTTTTTAAAATACCATGGTTTAATTTACCGTGAGCTGTTTGGCAACCACAAAAAACTAAAGTATTTATACTGTGGTATTGTCAAAACCGTGATATTTTCTCCGCATTAAAAAAAGAACCCCAGACCTCTTTTTTAAAAACAGAGCACGCGAAAAAAACGAGCATGTTCGCTATCGCCTTCCGCGCTCCCAAGCCGTCGCTGCCGCCCTGAAGATCGCTAGCCATGGGACAAGCCAAGATAAGGCAATGGAAAGAATAATGGTGTACTTCCTACTCCCACTTGCGGTTCTCCTCTCCTCGCACGCGCCGTGCGTCATGTTGGCCCATGGCCACCTCATGCCCAGATTGCTCATAACATGACCGCGCACACTGTTGGCTGCAACACTAACTCACAACGCACTGCTGGATGTGTCTGTGCAAGCCGTTGTGTGGGATCATAGCCACAACGTATGTGTGCCATGCTGCCATGTCACGACCTTGCTCACCGCTGCTTGCTGTGCATGCCTTGCTCCAGAGCGTTGCCCCATGCCTCAGCGCACCTTGCTCGCTGCTGCTTGCTGTACATGCCTTGCTCCAGAGCGTCGTCCAATGCCTCAGCGCACCTTGCTCGCTGCTGCTTGATGTGCATGCCTTGCTCCAGAGCGTCGTCCCATGCCTCAGCGCACCGTGCTCGCCGCTGTCGTTCAAGTCACAGCCAAGCCAGAGCGACACCGTGCACTTTCGTGTGGCGCTGTTGTGCGCCCGCTATCATTGATGCATAGCATGCGGCTGAGTCTGTTTATGCATGGCCGTTCAGTTTGCAACAACTGGTCAGCTAAGACCATCCATGTTTGCACCTTTGCTATGAAACGGCTAGCTAGCTAATTTACATCGTTGCAAACATGCACCAGCCAAACACTCTCATAGTATTCCCGATACTACAAAATACTTTGATATGTCAAAATTATGGTTTCTAGTACTTATCGACAAAAATACCACAGTTTCCAATACTATAGTTTCTGCAGTACTTTGCTGTCAAACACTGCATGCTTTAATCTGTTTTCATGCGGGCCAATTGGAATTTCTCTTCATTTTGTCGAAAAATGGATGTGTAACCTTTTGATTAACCTGTAACATTAAGCTTGTCTTGTATCTACTTGATTAGTTTTGCCAAATAATATGAACACACACACTGAACAAAATTTACATGGATTTACAAGATGGGCAATTAATCTTAGTCTCCTTCCTCTTACACTTTTCATATGGTATAGTTCTTAATTAAGTTTAACATGAATCTTGATTATACTTTGTTGAAGTTGAGGTAGGCATCAGGGCCGGGTAGATTAAAATTGCCACTATTTGCATAAGTAGCACTGCCAAATGTATTCTAAGGATTTGGCCTCAATCACTAATTATGAAGATTCAATTTTCATTGTGCCCACTTGACGCTGTCAGCGAGATCCTTTATGCCTTATAATTTAGGTTGTTGTATTCTTTCCTACCACATCCATTGTGTTGCTTTGTTATGCTAAATTAACCACTGGATCGGGAGTATGCTATCAGCAATATCCTTTATGCCTTCTAATTCAGGTTGTGTTATTCTTTCCTACCATGTCCATTGTGTTGTTTTCCGATACACGGGAATTAGAGGAAGGATGTTGGTTTGAACTTTAGACTTGTATCCTGTAGCTAGCTTGCATTTCGTTGACATCCTATCTGGTGCTTCTCCTCATCATTCAGATAAGCGAATGAATAATGACATGCCATACACGAAGGCTATCTCCCATATTGTTGGATCTCGAGTAAATACTTATGCAATATCAGTTTCTTGTTTTCAAAAACTTAAAAACAGTGGCATACAATATTGTCTCACAGAACAGTACAAGCTTCTGCCTTCTAGAGAGCCGATCATACCTATCTTGTTTGATTTGATGGAGGATTATGAAGGGTGCCAGTTCAAGAGATCATGTGCAAGTGAGTTTTTGATTTTCTTTACTATATTGTTCATATAATTTAACTATTTATTATTATTTTATACATGGACTTATAGCTATGTTGTTTACCTTAGGAGCAGTAGTGTCTTAGAACATGTTTATAATTCAAGCAAAACTTGGTGACATGTTTCTAATTCGTGATGGTCTGCAAGCTATGATTTATGAGCCGATAGAAAGTTTAAATATTTGTTACATTTGGAAGGCCAGAAGGTGGTTTAGAATATTTTTGTTATATTCATTGTATTACTTGCTCTATCTTGAGAATGTAGTTGGTATTGAAGTATTACATATCCATTGTGAATAGTTTTAGACTATTCCATCGAAGCATTTTGTCATCATGCAATTTCTATTAAATGTAATGACTTACAATTATGACTCTGATGATATATATCTTTAGAAGATGGTTATATTTGTTTGTTTTCTGGCATGTTGAAACACTTAAGAAGTTAATTGTTTGTTTTTCTGGCTCAAATATATTAATGAGATTTCATTAAAAAAATTAGGCAGTCAACTATGGTCATAACTTAAAAAGTTAGGTGTATGCCACACATGTGATGTCCACAATAGACTGTTAGCCTATAATATCTGAAATAACTGTTTGTATTCAGTTCCAGCCCACCTAATAGGACTGCTTGATTAGATCTAAAATCAATTGTATTGGCTGACACTATCTCCAATGGTGTTCTTTCTTTGGAATTTGATGGTATGCCTGACCAAGCATGATCCTAATCTAATAACTGTTACCCTTTTACAGAATAGAAAGATCCAGAAATTTTCATACCTAGAGGACCTCGCCTGCTTGGTGCTCCTTGATTACAGAAGGTACTCCTCCGGAATATGTCCTCCAAGTCTGGGTATTTTGATCCTTTGGTATATGTGATGGGCGAAGGGAGAGTAAGGAGGGGGATGAGGGATGGCATAGGAGGTTAACATATATAGGTAGGAAATTAAGGGGAAGGTTGGGTAGCAGATATCTTCCCAGTTCTACCATATATATTAATGTATGGTGCAGATATCTTTCCTTTTTTCATCAGACACACACCTCATAATAAATTAGAAAAGATGTCAGAAATCAGAACTTACTAAAATACTAAAATGTTGTATTAATTTCCTAAACAACTGATCATGGCAGAGAAGTTACTGATTGCATGCCATATAACAATGAAATATCTTATTTGTATATTTAAATATTGTTTCTATCTTTATTATTGTTCAGTTTGAAAAGGTAAACATGAACTTTCTATATAATTTATGTGTATTTAATCAGTTCAACGTGTACTATAAAAGTTCAATTAACAAACAAATAATCTTAAATGTTTTGTTTCTGAAAGTTGGCAATTAACAACCTTCTGATTTTGTTGTACGCACAATCAAAATCGACTGGGTACGAGCGGCCGTAGGTCACAAGGGGGCGTGGAACTGCTGCAGCCAATCTCAGACAGAGCAGACTCCAGCGAATTTGACCAGCCAGGTACATCCTCTACACGACTAAACGAACGCAACTTGAACAAAATTTGACTTGATTAGTATAGTAGCTTAGTAGTAGTAGGTTACTGCACTCTTATTTATGTCGAACAATCACTGCACCGGATATGCAAGCCTAGGATTATATATGTGTGGGGGTCTGTGATATTGTGAGTGGTCTGACATATGTTAAGCTTGGTGATATTTGCACAAACTGTGTAAGACAAACAGACTATTTGATTTGTTAATTTCTCTTTGACGCGCAAAGCAAAATGCATCGCCGTCTTGGTTGGCTAGGATCAAATTAACCAACCAAAATTTATAAGTTATATTCTCTAATTATAGTGTTTGCCCTAAATTGCTTGATGGTTTCCTCACTTGAAATATTAATATTGCTAAGCTCAATCATGGTATGATCACATTGTTTTTAAAAAACCAATGGCGTTAAGCACATTTATAAGTTCAAATGTATTTGGCTGTTGAATATCAGTCTTTTTTTAATCAAAATTATTATGAATATACTTTGGTGTTGTGGTGGCTCTTTGATTTCCCTGTACAAATGTCTGTTTTCAGTGCAAATGTGTTCCTTGATCAACTAAACTTGGTGAAAGTACAATCTGGGGGAGCCTTGAAGCCTTCTCATGTAAGAGTATAATCAACTCAATTTTGATAAGTGAGTCCATTACATCATTCTAATAGGATCAAGTTACACTTTAATTTGCAGGCAAAGCATGCAAACATGATCGTTGGATTTCAGTAATACTTGAACATGAGGTAAATACGTTCCATCACACTATGATTTACGACAACTGCTTTTCTTTGATTGCTGATGTTGATAAATAGGCATTGACGTGATACTTATATGTAGTTCTTATTGGCAAATATATAGTTAGGGATCGTATTGTTTTTAAGGCGTCTGTAAGGACCTGCAAGCTCAAGGCGTCCAGCTTGCCTTAGGTATCTGAGTAAGGCGTCCGACTTAATCTTTAAGGCGTCAGAAGCGCTGCTAAGGCGTTCAGGTTGGCGCCTTGATCCAGATTGGACGCTTTGAGCTTGCCAGACAGGCAGGGAAGTAGTTTTAGGCAGGAAACAGCCCCCCTTCTACCCCACCATCCTCTGCTCTTGATGATGCTCATGTTAAGTTGTTCATTGCTTGCTGTTATCAGTTGTTCAATGCTTCCTGCTTTGCTGGTTGCTCTGCTAGCTGCTTTGTTGTATCGCAATAGAAAATTCATGACGTGCACAGTAACATATCTACTATTAAAGTGGTTTTGGTTTTTTACTGTACGTACTGATCAATAAGAAAAACCATTCCTCTCTCATTTTTGTTACTATATTCAGGAACACACAAAATATAATCAGCGCTTATTCGCTAGCTGGAATTGAAGGCAACGGCGAGAGAGGAAGATCAAGGACAACTTCAAAATAAAATAATATATTCAAGGTACGTCTCGTATGACCGTCATTAGTTTATTGGCTACTCTCTAGCTGGAATGTGATTATTACCGATGAAGAAAACCTCGTATAGTATAACAGTGCGTGTATGGATGGAGTTATACTATACGAGGTAGTATATGATGTGAGGCACGGAATGTCTGAAAACATCACCTGGTCTATTTTAGGTATGTTGTGAACCTGCCATGGTACAACACAAAAGTACTACGGTTCACCTGGAGCACCAAACCTGGTCCAAACTGGTCTAGAATTAAAGATAAATAAACAACCAAAATAGCTAGTGGATGCCACCATCAAACACTCTTTAAACTTTAAAAATATTTCAGAAAATTTCATCTGATAATCTTATCAGCACGGGCATTCAAACATATTATTACCTAGCAAGCAACTAAACATTATAATATTTTTAGGTATTTATCGATGCAGTAGTCCTCCTTAGCCACCAATAAATCTCAACGCTGCTCTAACTTGATCTGGAATGTTATCCTTTGCTTCATTCTCCCTGACCATGAACATCTGGACCATTAGTCGCTTCCTGAGACTTTGTGGATCCTTCAAATTAAGCATATAAAAGTCAGAAGATATATTTAGCAAATATATGAAAGCTGTAACCTCATTACAAATGCACTTACATCAGTCCTAGGCATGTTATGAACCATGTCATTCCCGATAGTTTCATACAGATGGGCCATCTCCTGTAAAACTTTGAATCCGGAGTCCATGTTGTCACAAAAAAACAATATTGTAATAGCTATATTATAACACACACTAATATCTAAGACAAATTTAAAACAGTACCACCGAGGTGAAACATGAATATTCTCTTGTTCGGGCCATTCCAGAAGTTGGCTGTTCCTATCAGGGGCCTCCTATTGCAAGATAAAGCTCAATTCTTGCTTCACTAAAAGGGCTTCCCTCTGAAGTTCAGTGTCATGGAAGTCCTCCTCAAAATGAAATAAAGCCTGGTTTGAATAATCAATAACGATAGTCCTCTCCATTTCCATTTTCACTGCTAAAAGACCGTATGACGAATCCACGTGTGCCAGTGGGAGAATATACTACATTTGGTAGACAAAGGTAAATGCCAAACAAAATAACCAAAATAATTTCTAACAATGAGAAAACTTACAATTGTAGGGGTGTGAAACACGTCGTATCTTGGAAAAGGTTCAAGCACGACATTGTTAATGAGCGCATTGGTGCGCTGTTCTTGGCTTAACCAAGTCTGCCTTAGCGCCCGTGCTTGCTCATGGAATCCCAAATTGAAAAAATGTGTCTTTCCAACAGAGCTGGTGCCTGTGGTCCTCTTCGCTGCGTCGGTAGTAATCTTACGCACGGCAAGATTGAAGCACAACGGATGGGCAACTCCATCTCCTCTGATGGTGTCTCGGATGATCCGTAGGCTAATCTCGATAGGGAATGGGCGGGGGCTATTAATCCAGATTGTGCTGTCAAAAGGAAGAACAAGGTTCATAACAGTCATAAGTTTAAATAAACGTAAACTCAAACAAACAAACTGTGTTGGTGTCTATAACATATGACTAATTTAACGATAATACATATCACATCAAATCACCTAAATTTTTTTGCAATCTCTACGTAAGTTTAGTATTTTTATATTATGCACGAGCAATAAATTAAATAGATTGCAGTGATTTCATAGTAGCTTATCACTTGTTCAATATTGTTGGGAGTGACTGGGATGGACTTATATGAGAACTTGTATAAAAATTATACATGTATAGGGCAGTGGACCTAGACGATGAAGTGCAAACAAGATTAGATATTTAGGGTTGTGAGAACTTACTCTAGTTGTTCTTCGTCTGAGGAAAGCGTGATGAAATCATACACGAAGTCGACTGCGTGTCGCACTCCCCCAAAAATCGGCATTGCTTCCATTACTGGGGCAAAACGTCGGTCGTAGCACCGGAAAAGCGAGGAGGGATCAGTGGACGACGGTTATGTCAGGACCCGTAGGATTATATATTGAGTAGAGATGATGGCCGTAGGGAACGTTCCCCTTAACGTTCCATATTTGCATGTTTCCGTAAGAAAAAACTATCATAAATTAAGGCAAGATCTTTATTTTGATTGCACTATGCAGATAAATCAGAGACATATTAAATGTTTCCTAATATATGCCTCCCTTTCCCCAGAACTTTCCCAATCGAAAAATAGAAAGAAACAGGATTTAGTATTTCGCAAGCGATAGCTGCAATGCTCGATGCCCACACGGAAAGCGATCGCTACACCCCCATAATTTAACCGATGGGCCCTGATGTCTTTCCCTAATAAATCTTAATATTAGTTTTCAACGGTGTGGCCCGGTGGCTTTCCTCTAATAAATCTTTCCCCATCTGGATTCAAGCGTTGGGCTCCATGGGCAACAAAACTCTGGGCAAAGGTAGGGACAGCACCCGGCCATAGGTATGGGGTACCTGCCCCATATTGGACCCGGACAGCGCTAGAGCGGCTGCGACATTATTACATGCCAAAGGGCAATGTTCAATTTAGAAGGAACTAAAATCCAAATAAAAAAAGTTTGAATCTCCCTAAAGAGCACTCCACTTGGAATTTTTGATAGCTTGGACCAGTTGCATTGAAGCCTTCTCACAATCCACTGAATTTTGATTACTGAGTCCACTGCATGATGGCAATAGGGGCCAGCTCCACTTTAATTTGCATGCAAGCATGCGGCACATAAGCCTTGAACATGAGGTATTTACTTTTCATCAGCCTGTGACGTATTTACCACATCTACTTTTTTTAGAGCTGATATTGATCAGTAGGCATTGCCAAATATAATTCATGACTTCACGGTTAAATTCACATATCCTGGTTGGACTTACACAAGTGTCGGCCCATGCTAGGAAGTATGAATGTTATACACGATGATAGCGTGTGTAAAATTCAATGGTAGAGGAAGTGACAGGGGATTTATATGAATGTTCCACTTTGTACATCTTCGAGGTAAAGACAGTAGCTACAGAAACAGGTAGTGGAACAATGCTGCTGCCGAAGGATGTAAATATCCTATGCACGCACATGCATTTGCCTAGTATAGGAAAAACATTAAAACCCTGGCGACTCATCTCATCTTGCGTCAAACCCTATTAGCCCTGTACGGCTTCCCAAATGGGGCTCACTGCTCATTCATGGTAGACAAACGAATGATTCGTTCGTGACATTCCAAAAAAATCAATTAATAATCCAAAAATATGGTAGAAAAACCAAACTTCAATAATACCAAAACACCATAAAGTTTGGATAGTTTGATAATACCAAAACATCATAAATTTTTAAAACATACGTGTTTATCAAATTATTCATATCAAAAATAAATTATTATCAAAGCGATCCCTAATAAAGCTGAAGTATAGGAAAATATTTTCGGCATAGCTGCATGCATCAGTCCATCTTCAGTTGCTCAAAACCCTCAAGGCCGATCTAATCCCTGCCGGGATGTTTGGACTTGCTTCATTGTCTTTGATCATTAGCATCTGGACTGTAACTTGGTGTCTGAGCTGTATTGGATCCTAGGAAAGGTGCAAAAACTCAATCATTTAATAAATTGGTTGAATAATATTTAGCACACATCAACTAATCATATATGTACTTACCCTAGTGTTCATCCAGCCCATGTTACGCATACAACCAATCTGATGGGCCATCTCCTGTAGGACAAATAAGCCAGAGTGTTTGCTGCGACACAAAAAATGAAATATTAAACATTATAATAGTATACATCTTATGTATGCGATCAATTTAGTAGATTACCCACGACCAGCAGAGGACATTGTCTCTTGTTCCCAATCCATGATTTGGGTATTCCAACCAGGGATCCTAGTCTGCAACACATTGTTGAAATCTTCCTTCAGCAATGTGATTTCCTTCCTCATCAATATGTTATGAGTGCTATCTTCAGGATCAAACGTGTTGAAGGATGGATCCATCACGACAACCCTCCTCCTCAGCCGGTTGACTACAAGTAACCCGTACGAGGAATCCGAAAGTTTCAACGGTATTAGATACTGTGGCAGGTTGAGACATGTCAATTGCTATTATAATAAGTATAACTAACTATAAGAACGAGCGTCTCTTACAATTATAGAGTTGAACACATCATATTTAGGAAGAGGCTGGACCACAACGTAGTTAATCAGCGTCGTGATGCGCTCTCCTTGCGTCATCCAGGAGTACCTCAGGGCCTGTGACTGAGCATGAAACTGCAAGTCGAAATAATGTTTGCTTCCAACCCAGTTGGTGCCTGCGGTCCTCTCTACTTCAGCGCTAGCAAGCTTACGAACAACAAGGTTGAAGCATTCAGGATGAAATTTTTTTATGAAAAAAGGGTGTCCTGGATCATTCGGAGGCTGATTTCGATCTGGTACGGCCGGGCGCTTCTTATCCATATTGAGCTGCCAAAGAAATGCACAACAACATTTAGCAAAGGACATCAATGGTCCTCTTCCAGTTTAACTTTATTCGGCATGGCATATATGGATTTTTAATGAGAACCTCGTCTCCTTGCTTACCCGCCTGGCCATCGGAAGGAATTAATTACCTTGGTCAGTCAGCGAAAGAAAGAAATGATCTAGTTCATCATCACAGTCCTTCCTATTAGTTTCATTAAATAATTCAGCCCCAGAGTGTTGGCAATCAAGGGCCAAGAAATAATCCCAAGTCTATCCTATCTCGCCACGGTCGAAAGCAAATCCATGTCTCTTCCTATACCGAAATCGTCGTTTCATAGTCTATACTAACCTATAAACCAAATTCATGGTTAGATTGCATGACATTGCACGAGGTCAGATTGTCCCCACCTAGATGTATCTACATGTATCAAATCTAGAACCTTAATTCATGGCATTTGCATGACATTGTTCATGTATAAGGATTCAACTAAAAAACGTATAAATGTACCTATCTTAGTTTGCTGTGTACCAGAGTGTTCCTACATGATTTGTATATAGCAAAAGAATGTATAATAAGACAACTTACTTTAATGTATCTTGGTCTCGAAACGCCCATGATAAAGTGAAATATGTATTGGAGTGCATATTCCACGGCATGCATTGGTGGGGGGAGAAGATCCATGGGCGCAGGCACATCCTCCTGGGGCACAGGAACATCCTCCTGGTGCGCGCGCACACCCTCTTGGGGTGCAGGCGCAACGTTCCCAATTATCACCTCCATGGGATAGAAAATTCGTTATTGATCAGAAATTGATGATGGGGTATTTGTGAAGTTGGGTGGGTGGTGAAATAGGACGCTGGTGGAATTTATCAAATTGTTACCGTGACATCTAATTGTTTAGAGAGTTAATATTGCCTTCCAAATGATGAACGTCATATAATTAAATATGTTATTCATTTCCTTGTACAAATTATTTCCAATCGTGTTAGGATCAGATCTTTCTCCCAGTATTAGATAATAACTTCCCAATCCCATAATATTCAGCCATCAAACAGACTATTCCCTACGTATATATAACCCATAGGCAACTGCCCGTGCGTTGCAATGGGGTATATATATTTAGCTGTTCAACACCTATATCGCATAATATAACCTATAACATGTGGAATAATCTATAGCTTCAATTATGCAAATAATGCCAACTGCTTTTACATGTAATGTTCCATATTTTGGTCGTTGGTATATCTCCCTGAATTTGAGTTATAAAATACGTTTTTGCTAACATGTGGAATAATCTATAGCTTGAATTTGAGTTATAATATACGTTTTTGGTAACGAACATATAGTTGTGCTTTAAGTAGTATTGCACATATAAATCACATGTCATTGTTTGGGCATCAAGATTGATGTGGGTAGCTTTTTTCTTTATTTTTATGTTTGAGTGGTTCATATAAATGTGCAATAACTAAGACACATCTAGTTATACCCCTGACATACACATTTCACGCCTTCTTGAAAGAAATATCAAGATTTATCAATAAAATACATCACTACTGAGTATTGTCATAAAATATTAGTGCATGAAACACCTAACATTGGCATTTTATTCCCGCAAATATGCAAAGATCAAGTAAGAGTTTATCATGCTCATATTATTGCGAAAACTAAGATTAGTAAGTGAAAAATAATGCATGTATTGTTTGCTATATTTTCCAATTGGAACAATATCCTTCCATGCGCGCCATGGGCGCACCATCGTGTTAGGTTCATGGACCATAGGACTAAGCAGTAGGGTGGTCTCTCTATCTCTCCCTTTCTATGGGACAATTGTAACATGATCTCAAACACCGAGAATGAGGCCTTAATGAATCCTTTGTCTGATGAAGATCTGGGAGGTCATTAACTCTGCCAACCCGAAGGCAGCCTCTTGGCCCTGATGGGTATTCTATTCCCTTCTTCAAGAAGTGTTGGCCATAGCTGCATCGGCTGGTGTGTCAAATCATTCAAGGTTTCTGTGTGGGGACAGTTGACATTTATCGCCTTAACTATGTTCTCATTACTCTTATTACTAAAGTGAAATGAGCTGAGCGTCGTGATTTATGACAAGTGCTTTTATTTTAGCGCTGATGTTGATAAGTAGGCATTGACATGTTAGTTATATACAGTTCGTATTGCCAATTATGTAGTTCATGACTTTACTGTTATAATTGACGTTAATGCACGGGAGTTATAGGGTGCATCGCAAAACAAATGTTTAATATATCCAAAAAAAGTATTTAAACCTATATATATACCATCCAATGCATTTTATAGATATCCGTATTGCCAAATAGATAATTCTCAATACGATCCCTAACAAAGATGCAGTAGCCATTTATTTGCGACATACGAAAATGCAATGGACCATAGTTAGTCGTTCAAAACCCTCAATGCCGCTTTAATTTCATCTGGTATGTTTCCAGCTGCTTCATTGTTTTTTATCGTCAACATCTGGACCGGCAGGTTCTTTCTGAGCTGTATTGAATCCTAGAGAAGATGGAAAAATAGTAATTTATAAATTGCTGCAAAATAAATCACATGATAAACCTCGTTATTGTGTACTTACGTGAGTGGTCTTCCTGCCAGAATTAGTAGTACCGTTCTGGTGGGCCATCTTCTGTAGGACAAGGAAAGCGGAGTCTTCGCTGTTACAAAAAAATTAACTATATTAAAACTATAACGGTCGGCTTATAACGCGTGTGATCGATTTACTATATTACCGCCTGCCGTTTGAAGAGATGCCATGCGTTGACCAGTCCATGAGATTGGTAATCCAACCAGGGATCCTCATCTGCAACACATTGTTGAACTCTTGTTTCAACATTGTGATTTCCTTCCTCGTTTTAGTGTTATGAAATTTGTATGGTCCATCATAGACGTCGACTGATGGATCAATTGGGAGAACCCTCCTAGTTTCCTTGCCGACTACAAGTAGTCCGTATGAAGAATCCACGGAAATAAATGGTAGTAGATACTGTCGTAAATAGACACATGTTAGTACAAAATAGAATAAGCAAATTAAATTATAATGATGAGTTTCTTACAATGTTAGAGTTGAACACATCATATTTAGGAAACGGCTGAACAATGGCATTGTCAATCAGCACTGTGGTGCGTGTTTCTTGCTCCATCGAAGAGTGTCTGAGGGCCCGTGCCAGAGAATGAAACTGCAAGTCGAAAAAATGTTTGTTTCCAAGCATTCTTGTACCTGCAGTGCTCTCTACTTCAGCGCTCGCAAGCTTACGAACTGCAAAATTGAAGCACTCAGGATGAATTATTCCAAAAAGGCTAATTGTTTCCTGGAGCATCCGTAGGCTGATTTCAATCTGATATGGTCGTTCGCTTCTAATCCAGATTGTGCTGCCCAAAAAATGCAGACCAATCTTTACCAAATAACATCCATCCATCTCTGTATCACATTTAGACTAACTCTTTTGTATAATATAAAGCAGTAAAAAAAGTTACTTAATAATGTTATAACCTGGTAGCTATTTTGTCTTTAATAATGTTATAGATGTATAAAAATAATATGGGCACATGTACCATAGGTAAAAAGGTGTGATACAGAGGCACACATAAAATATTTAACAACGGTGTAACAGTGCAAAAAATATATACACTAAAATATATAACACCTAGACAACCAAACATAATATAGTGGACTATCATGGTTAATTATGTCTAGCCTGCTGTGTTGCCCAACTGATATCTAGCTTGATGTGTACGAGAGTAATATGAAGAGCAATACAACTTACTTTAGTGCCTCCTCGTCCTGGACAACAGTGATAAATTGAAAAATGTATTCGACGGCATCTTCTACGGCATTAACGTTGCCCGCAACCTCCAGAGGGGCGGGCAAAGCCTCTTTTGGTGCGAGCTGAACATCAACTGGCTCGTGCACAGCCTCCATTGATGAGATTCGTGAGTGATCGAAAATTGGTGAAGACTCGGGTGGGTGTTGAAACAGGAGCTCGTCGGAGGTTATATGAAGGGATAAGTTCCTGTTTGGCAGCTGCATCATATAGACTTATCTGCCTTCCAAATAATACGGCAACTTCCATTGTTGAAAGCCAAATAATAAGCAAACTTTTAATTACGCCTGATTTTCAGCATCGGATGGTACCTAAGGCAGATGGAAGGTGCCCATATCATTCCATCCGTGCATGTCTATATTATTCATTTCCTAGTATAAAATATTTTGAGCTGCGGACGGATCATATCTTGCGCGCTGCCACAACCTGGATCGCCGGCGCATTGTTTCCAATGATGGGCTCCATCGCTGATCGATACGCGTGAGTGATCGTTCACTGAGGTGTCTTGGCAATTAGGATGTCGATGCAGCATATATATAAACGGATATATTATTAATGATTTTTATTGCCTGCCAAATATATCAAGTCATTTTTAAGACGTAGATGGTTCTTTCTAATTATAAAAACACGTGACGGGGGTGTATCAGATCTTTATCCCTTTTTATAGTTGAATATTTTGTTCCTAAGGCATGCCATATTTACAGTTCAATCTCAACGAATCAGAAAAAATCAACCTTTGTATAAAACCAGATATCCCGAAATAAGTACGCATACAAAAAATACATACTGCCATAATGGCTACACTTAGAGTTGACAAGCAAAAAGAAAACACACTTTAACAGAAATGATTGTTCTGTGTGAATACATTATTATTCCAAATGTAGATAAAAGGACTGAGGGAAATGAGCTTTTTATTCAGCCGTGTTGAAAAACAAAGTCATCTACTGTCCATTTTTCCTGGCTACAACTGAAGCATTGACGTATGATAGTGTTTCGTTAAGTGTCATTAAGCAGGCTTCGTGGATATCTACGAAAAAACAATTTGTTAGTACTAATAACATCGTAATACAGAAAAGAACAAAAAGCCATAAAATCGAAATACTTTATAGAAGTTACCTTGAAGATGATGAACATCTTCATTAATGTCGGGGGAGAACAAGAATGTGCTCTCCCTCATAGTCTCCACGCACTTATCCCTCCGGTTTACCTGTATGTACGTAACTGCAATTTTGTCGAACAAATTTTCAGTGCGCTGCAAGTGGTACAAGTGACGACCAGCATGCTCTTGACTTAGGCGTATAAAAAGTATCTCCCGTCTGCAATGATAAAGATATGTTGATGGTAGGCAACTATCAAATATTAATAATCATATAAAACCTCAAGTACTGATTGGAGTTTACCGAAAATTCATGATGCCTATCTCAACAAAATGGACCTGCCATCTATATACTGAATCCCACCTATGTTGTATCCTACCAGCATAGACAAGAATACCAAGAACATCTGGAAAAAAATAAGTCTGGGTGAGAAAAAATGTTAAATCGATAAATATGCAAAAACAAACTAAAAGATGTTGCACCGGTAATGGTTTTGTCTCGTAGCAAGGATATGGCACCAAGTTGTGGGAAAAAAGGTGGACAGATTGTTGATGCAATACTGTGCACCGATGTCCTAACCATGGTTATAGCATTTAGTTCAATGACAAACTCCATGCATAGATACCAGAAGTGACCATCTAGCATTTCCCTGGGGTTTATCCCGACGTTACTGAAGTCATATGTTAGCCCGGTCTGCAGAATGACGTTGAATCGATAAGCTTGGTTGCTGAAGGCAATTGCTTCAATCTTTGTTCCCTAGAAATTTTTAAAAATTAAGATAACAAGACTTTAGAACACATGCGTATATACATTAAAAAAGGTTGCTATATTTAGTGATCACTAATCTCATACTTCCTGGTCCAGAAGTATGCAACGAAAGTATGGGTTTCCCATTGCATGCACCCTGATATGGGACTTCCACATCACCTTAGCCCGAATGGTCCAACATCTTTGATAGATATGTTCTATCTGTACACTTTGAAAATTCAGGTACCTACATAAAATAACCCGAAATGATGGGATAAACAAACGGTGATGTTAGATAGGCGTGCATGAAGATCTGTACACTTGCCTGTTCATCGGAGGGATGGTAGGGCAGAGGCATGATGGGATCCGGTGGATTCGCCATCACCCTCCTCGAGGGCCTCGAGCTGTACGATATCACCATGGTCAGGGAGCTAATGGATGAAGTGTTAAACAAAGATAGAGGGGCGCATGGGCACGAGTAGTGGCATTTATATATATAGTCCAAGGGGCCCACAGGCGGGAAAATCAAAATTCTTTCAATATTTGCATGTGGCCATCTAGCGAAAAAAAACCTCTACTATCGAAACTATTATAAATAGTAAGTTATGAGAGTTCTTTGGCAACAAAAAATTTATTGCTAAAACTTATTGAATCAATTAATTATTTATAGATATTTGAAATTCTTAATCTGATCGAAATCATGTCAACTATCTCACCAGTATCATTGTTTCCTTTTCGCTTGTGAATACGCTATATTCAATATAACAAACTGCGGGAATATAATGATGACTTCAGATTTTTAGTTAGGAACGCAATAATTGGATATGTCAAAATAATTAAGGTGATAGTGTGTTAAGGTAAGTGTAGTCACGCAATTAATATATTACCATTAATTACCATTAATTACCAACATGCTGCAATTTCAAAAATAGATTATTTACTTAGCTTTTATAATACTACATGTTATTTTATAAAATCCCAACATATTTGATTTTATTACATGTGATGAGACGTCGTTGTGTTACTTTGCAACGACTATTTTACGGGCATTTTAAAATAGTAACCAAAAATTAAATTGAAGTTATTAGCAATAGTAATAATTTGTTTAGTGGGTCTTTGATGGCTTGATTCATTGGTCGCGGTTGCATGCACAATTGAGTAAGCGCGTGAGAAGCTAACTTCGATCTGTTTTTTAATTGGCATCTCTTTTTTAATTTGATTATGTATGCACATCGTAGTAACAGCCGCACTTTCAAAACCAGCATGCTTAATTGAGAAGCCTGTGCATTTTGTGACGTAAGTTAGTTAATATAGCACAAACGCAGTCAATGCCATTTGTAATAAAAAGAAAATTTCGAGGGAGGTACGGATTACAGCATTTGTACCACGTATTTCATGTAAGAAAAAGAAAATTATAGCATGTTAGGCGACAAAGCTCAAAGGGAAGATAAAAAACAGAGAGTAAGAAAGCAAGCATTAAACAATATATGTTCTTTATTCATACTTTCATAGTTTGACTCCAAATCGATTACAATGCAAAATGCTCTTGAGGAGCGTTGAAACATAAAACATAAAAAGCTGTAAAGAATATTGTATAAATCCTCATGATTGCTCCTTTCAAGGCATTTCCGTCTTCCTGTCGCATGCTTGCATGTGCTTCACAAACATATGTTCCAACTGATTGATCTTCTTTATGAGAGTTTGCATCAGCTTATTGCTCTCCTTGGTTGGCTGCAGAATTTGATCGTTTCTAGTACCCCAACCGTCCCCCAAACCTTCTTCCCTATCGTCTTTCGTAACGGGATATGTTCTACTAATAGGCAGGTTAATAGGCTCGACGTGATTATGCATCCTAAGCCTTTTTCGCTTTGGTGTGTTACCCTTACCAAAGGGACGCATCAGCGTAGTGCCGTCATGATCTTCCAGTACACCGAGATCTTCACTTTCTTCTTCCTGCCAACGAATATCCTCGACAGCATCATCGCTGAAGCGAATTGAACTGTTGGATGACGCCATGTGAGAGGAGGATGGAGTGTCAAGATATCGTTTAACTTGTTCAAGAGAGGTCTGGTAAGGTCGCTGGAACGGTTGATCAATATATAAGCGTTTCTAGGAAGCTCTGAATACGAAATCGGTAAACAAATCGACCAATTTGGTCACAATCAAATATTAATTAATGGGATCAATTTTGTGATTCGGTGAGTAGAACCTACCATATGATTACAAGACAAAAAAGATAACCTGTCTTAAGATTTCATGTGTGATAAACCGATTACGAATGTTTTTAAAAGGAAGCAAATAAAATAGTTAACATGCACGTATTGTACATTTTTCAAAAACACTTCTAAAATTTCCTTATACACGGGATTTTGTTAAAACTATGTTGAAACCTGTTTTCTTCAAATGCATTAACACTTCATTCAAGTTTGTGCCAGCTCTTACATTTACTTCAATTTCCTTATTCAAAGAGGAATGAGAACATCAAAAAATAAACATGAATTAGGGAAATAAATAAAAAGAAACCTTGATAGCTACAGCTGTACATGAAAAATGTACAGCATTTAAAACTGGGTGGAACAAAAGAAATATTACACACTCATACACACTCATAAAACTCAAGGCAGTAGGCCAACATGTAAGATTTTAGCCATTTAATGAGCATGTAAATAAATGTATCACACACACTGAAATTCAATGTATCAAATATAACCTGCATGCTAAATGATGACATGACATGCATGCTACAGGTTTTAATCAAACTGTACAAAGTAAATATAACATGTAGCGGCTCTATATGAAGCCAAACATTATTTCGGAATCTCAGATTACAAATAACACGGTACACTGTGTGACATGTACATTGCCAGAAACATTGCGATAGTGGAAAGCAAATAACAGTGATAAAGGTAAAAAATTAATTAAACATGATGCAGATCTTCATGAAGCCAATCATTATTTCTGATTCTAGTATTACGCATAACACAGTACGCTGTGTGACATGTACAATGTCAGATTACACATAACACAGTATAAATTTATTGAAATGCAGTTATTACTTGAACTAATTGGTGTATACCTCTAACAACCAAGATACCAAATGAAAAAATATGTCATAGAACCGAATTACAACAATTCTTGACCATCGAAAGAGTAAATTGCATATATAAATCCAGCAGGTCTTATAAGACCAGACTTCAGCCTGTAAGTACTTCCTTGTAGACGATGTTCTTCATTGAGGTCAGCAAGGACACGGTCGGTCTTTTACGCTTCTTCGGGTTGTTATGTTGCTTGTTGGCCTTATCCTTTGGTTTCTCCTTCTGAATAAGTATTTTAATGTTTCTCTTCGCGGTGGCTCGAGACAAAGCAACATAGAGTTGACCATGAGAGAACACTGGATTAGGTAGATACACACCAACAATGGGGATGGTCTGCCCTTGAGCCTTGTTAATCGTCATAGCAAAGCTAAGCCTTATAGGAAATTGCTTCCTCTTAAACTTGAAAGGAAACATGTTGTTGTCAGATGGGCATAGAGGTATTCGAGGAAGGAAGACCCTCCTACCATCGTGTTGTCCAATCACGATTTCTGCATCAATGGTGTTCCTCTCAAAACTTCTAACAACAAGCCTAGTCCCGTTACACAGACCATTAGCTGGATCAATGTTCCTTAGAAGTATCACAGGGCAGTTCAGCTTTAGTTTGAGTGCATGCGGAGGAAGACCATTGGGAGTCAATCCGTTTAGAAACTCAGGAGCGTAGTAGCCATATGGGTCGTCCTCCGCACTGTCAAAGCTATGGTAGATTACTTCATCTCCTTGGAAACGCTCTATCATGCGGATGTTTATATTGTCGACGTTGTCATTTGTCGTGGAAATGATTGCGCGAGATGTCATGTAACTCGAATCTGCCATGTTGTCATCTAGACTTGGAAACACGTGGTTAATCAGCTTCTCCAGGTCGTCAACCTCGCCTGTAGATGGTAGACAAATATCATCAGGGAGTAGTATGTTGCCTTGGTCGTCGGCTTCCTCAGTGCCATTACCGACCCTGAGCAAGTAATCTGCAAACCACGTGTTATTACCAGCCCTCATGTTGGTGATGAGCCGAAGCTGCCGCATACTCTTCCAAAGATGAGAACTTCGGAGGCTTGCATCAATTATCTGGCCCCGTGACCCCCTTCTGACGACCGGAAGCACCTGCCTAAAGTCCCCGCCAAAAACAACAGTCTTTCCTCCAAAGGGTCGGTCGCGTATTCCCATGATGTCGCGCATGCTATTGTCTAATGCCTCAACCGCTTGTCGCTTAGTCATGCTGGCCTCATCCCATAGTATCAATGAGGCCATCCTTAGCAGCTTGGCGGTCCCACTCAGCTTGGTGAAGCTGCACGACGCTCCATCATCGCAACTCAGTGGGATTTTGAACCTTGAGTGGGCAGTCCTGCCGCAAGGCATGATAGAAGCAGCGACACCCGACGTCACGGTAGCGATAGCAATCTTGCCCTCGCGCCTCACCTTGGCGAGCATCGCCCTATAGAGGAAGGTCTTCCCCGTACCTCCAGGGCCATCAACAAAGAATATACCCCCATCACCGCATTCAACAGCCGCTAGTATTTCGTCGTATGCAGCCCTTTGCTCAAAATTCAGGGAAGATGACAATTTAGTGTCACTTTCGTCAAACTCAACAGTTGATTCCTCGATGATCTCTCTGGCCTCGCCCTCGGTTGGGTCAAACGCATCATCGATCGTTGGAAGAGCGAAATCAATAATGTCTTTACCCATAGACTGCAACATACCCCTAATGTCAAGCAACACCATCTGTTCCACCTCGTTCAGGGACGTGCGTGTCCGACGTAGTCATCGGACATAGGCTTGAGGTGTCTATCCCATAAACCGCGCACGTCGCCTGGCCTGCACTGCACCAATATTGTTGCAAAGAGCCTCCTAAGAGAACATGGCATAGCCCACTGCTCCGCCTCAGTAAGACAGTCGTCGAGCGTGTTGTCTGCCTCGATGAGTCCCAACCTTTCACCGGCCTCTCTAAAGCTCCCACATACCACGCCGTCGACGGTGAGCAAGTCCTCAAATGATGTTTTCCTCGGAACATGGTTCAACAACACACGAAGGTAGTATCGCTCCCCCTTGGTAGGATTGGCAGACACGATACGACCTATTTGAAAACGCTCCACCCGCCTCTTCCAGAACTTCTTTTTCTTCTCCCACATGAAGCTTCTGAGGAAATTCTTGTACAATATATGCCTTGCCCAAGGGTGTTTTTCGTTTGCCTTGAAATACTCCGTTAACATGGATTTTGAAGCATTCTCGGAGGATACAACATTCTTCAAGTCAGCCTGTGCATTGAATGCAACCATGTGCATATTCGGGAGATGAAGAGGAAACTGCAAGACAGGCGGGTAATTGGCACACAGTGGGAAACCAAATATCCTCCACATAGCCTCCGGAGGGGTGACCCATCTTGCGTCAACGTATATCTTGATCTCATCAATGTTACCATCAGCGTCTGGCTGGTCAATGCTAAAAGAAGCCTTATCATGGCCCTTATAAATGTACTTATAAATGTATTTTACAACCTTTATGCTAGAGCAGACCTCGACGTTGATGTGGCAATTAAACATCTGCAGAAGGTAAGGGTTATATGGCACAACCCATCGGTTGTCCAACATTTTCCCTCGAACCTTAGCGCGTCTACCATCGTCTCTACGATGATAAACTGGGTATGAGTCCTTGCCTTGTATCGTGTTATCATTGAACGGCCGCGGGTATCTGCACTTGCATTCATTATCTTGCATGCAAACATTCTTCGGGTTGAGAGCACTGCATGGTCCGTGCATCATATGTTTTACCACCATTGCATACAATTCAGGATACTTCTGCTTGTTTGGGAGCTCTGCGGAAATGATTCGGTCATACTGCTTTGGGACAAGAAGCTTATAATTTGAATCCATGATCAACAAAAAATGTGCGTGGGGGAGGCCTCTATTCTGGAACTCGACTACGTAAACATAAGCAACAACAACACCCAGGACCATCTTCTTGAGCAACATATCTTTCATAGCCTCTAGTTTGCCATAGAACATGCGAGCCACAATATCAGGTCGGTCTTGCGCCGTCTGTCCGGGAAGCAACTCATTTGTTATATCTTCCCATTTAGGGTTGCAAGTCATGGTCAAGAAGATGTCAGGCTTCCCGTATGTATGGACAATTGCCATGGTATCCATATGTCTCTTCTTCATGTCGCGGTCGCCACCAGGGTAAGTTCCAGGGAGAACTATTCTCACTCCAACAGCGCTTGCTCGTGTCTCCCCCGATGTTATCGCATCAACAACTCCTTTATACAAATCGGCACGGATCTGCGTCTGGTTCTTCCTGTACCACCTCAACCGACAGCTCTCAATCTTGATGTACATGTCAACCGCCCATTGCTGCAGTAGGCATGCTCCACAGAGTATTGGATCGAAGATCACATGCCTTGTTTGCAGCATGTAACAGTAGTAGTCTCTAACGGAGACGCATAACCTTCTATTCCCCTCTGCACACATTTGATTCAGATCGCGTGAGCATTATTTTTAAAAACAAGAAATTATTTGAAACAAAGTGGGACACAAAATGACATACCTGCATCATCCTCATCATCATGACACAAACGAGGATTTTGTACAACCTCCCAATGAACATTACGTTTGGGTAGCTTCGGATGCCAACCTAGCTCCCCCATTGGATAGAATAATGGATAAGACAACGGGTCGTATGCCCCTGAGGTCACACGTATACTATGCCTTTCATTGTTGTTACCACAAAGTGTTATCCTGCGGTCAAACCTTTTTGCTAGGTCAGTGCCCTCAAACCAAATTGCAGCGACCTCAGATGACACCGGTCTATTATATCTTCTTTGGTCAAGCCTCTTATCAGTGTTTAGGTCTATCCTATAATCATCGAAGTTGTCCTTGTGTGCACCCAAACTCCTAAATTGCCGGGAGTATGGGTTTTCTTTGAGTATGTCTACTAACCTCTTCACGACATCCTGGTCTAATTGCTTGGTGGCCGCCTTACGATGATCTAGGTTAGGGTCGTCGTCATAGATGTTCTGGACGTGAGCTAGGCCCGAACGAATGGACATTGTGGTAGATGGTGCCGTGAGCTCGGAATGTGTACACCCCAGACCTCATGTTTGTATAGTTTTCATCAAGGCTGACACCAAGGGTTGTGAAGGTGAAATGCCCGTTGAAGAACCTTATGTTCTCCCGAAAATGTCTAGAATCTGCATCCATGCTGGACCATAGCCTCATAAGCTCCGGGATTGGTTCCAGTTGCTTAAGATGGATCTGGCCATTGCGACAGCAGAAGCCGTCAGTCTCAGACTCAAACTTCCTGGCCTTACAGTGTTTGCAATTTTTGTCGAGTTTCAGGACGTGAGTGCTGTCTGGAATGTTTGAGTAGACAGTGTCAAATGGATCAATCTCGCTAAGTTTATCGGTAGACTTGCTCGCTTCCTCATCATCATCCAATATGTCATTATCGGGTCCTACGGGGATTTGTTGAAAAATCACATACAATTCACTAACAACAAATAAATGAGACAACAATAGAGCTCCAAAGTGTCATAGTGTAGGGTTTGCAATACCTTCATTGCAAAACATGTAGTACTCCTCATCAATCAATTCATGTGCTTCCTGCTCATGGCGCATGGTGCCGCTTTGGAAAACATCGATGTCTTCTGCATTGTCGTCGTACAGAAAGCGACAACAGACACAATCATGTTAGAACGACATGCTGAGAATGTGCATAAGAAACTGACAATCGCAAATTCATACCATTGGCACCGACAGAGTATCTCGGCATGTTCGTCCCCGGATCGCCATCAGATGAATCATCTTTTGCGGCCCGCGAGATGGGTGATGCGCGGCTTGGGCATGTGGGACATTCAGAGTCTGAGTTTGCTAGGTCTGTAAGGGTTATTGCGATGCATTCTTTGCACGGTGTTTTTTTCCTTCGGTCATAATTGGCCTTCCTCTGTGCACTTGACTCCCCCTTCTCATTCACCGACATGCTTTTGCGGCGTTGCACGCTCCTCTCGCGTCTTTTTTCGTTCATTGTTTCTCTGACCTCCACCGTTAATTCGTCACTTCTCTTCTGATGGCATGCTCTACTCCTTGCGTTTTTCACCTCCCTTTGATCGTTTGTTAAATTACGTTTCTGCTCATTGTCAGTTTGCCTCCTAGCTAGAACAGTGTCCTGAATGACAGACCCGTGTAAAGTTGAAGGGGGACATGTTGCTCCCTCTTTCATTAATTTTGTAACGCTAGGGCTATTTCGGTCGTCTGGATCAAAAATAAGTTCAAATCATATTTAGAACATTTTGATTTCTCGGCTTTGGAGGAGTCACATCTAGAATATCAGGGCCTGCCATAGAAACGGATATTGAATGTAAGCGCATACCTGAAGTACCAGATGCATGTTTGTAATGATCTTGGATATGCTTATCCTTGTTCCTCCAATAAGTAGCTCGCCGCAGGGCGTTTCTATGGTCTCTCTTGCGTTCTTCTTCTGGTTTTTCCTCTGTTTCTTGTATGTCATTCAAGATCCCATCTGGAGCCATTACAAACATTCCTGAAAAAAATCATGGAACTAAGATGCAAGCAATTTCTATTATAGGGGAACAAAATTAGAATACCTTGTAGCTCTACGTCATTAACGATCCCAGTCGAGACCTCCGTTGTATCAGGAAATGCCGACGCATCATCCGAGAATGATGTATAGTTAGAGCTAGTGGGGTTGCCTTCCATACAAAAGTTGTCCAGACATATTATTGCTTATTTATTAAAACGGTCCTTACCATAATGGTTAAATCATTAAAAGCTTACCTGATAAATGAAGGGTCTGTGCATGTTCAACTTGTACGTTATATTGTTTCTTCTGCCGATAGGAAGCCCTCCTCAAGGTGTTTCTATGGTCTCTCTTGCGTTCTTCTTCCGTTTTAAGCTCTATTTCTGGGGTGTCTTTCAAGATTACATTCCCGAAAATTACAGAATAAAACAGATACGCCCACGAAATTGGTGGATGAGTAGGCACAATATGATTACCTTGATGCTCGTTGTCATATATGAATCCAGATGAGACCGTATTTGAACACGGAAATGTCTCCGAGCTGGTTGGGTTGTCTGCTGAACCAGATTTGACCAAACATATTTATGCTAAGTGGTTAAGACGATACCGACTATAATGTTCAAAAGATTTTAAACCATACCTGTTAAAACAAGGGTCTGTGCAATTTCATCTCGGACATTAGGTTGTTTTTTCCGCCGATATGAAGCCCTTCTCAGTGTGTTTCTATGGTCTCTCTTGCATTCTTCTTCCGTTCTATGCTCTGTTTCTTGGGTGTAATTCTGGATTCCATTTGCATCTGATGTCATTAAGTGCAAACACAGTAATTAGAGAATAGAACAGAAACATGTCAGCAATTTGTTGAATGAGTAGGAAAAATATAATTACCTTGAATTTCATTTTCATTAATGAGACCAGATGTGGACGTAGTTGTAATAGAAAATGTTGACGCATCATGCGAGAATGCTGTATAGTTAGAGCTAGCTGGGTTGTCTGGTGAACAAAATTTGTCTAAACACATGTCAGCTAAATGGATTTGACATACCGAATATCATGGTTACTACTCTTTAAGCTTACCTGATGAATGAAGGGCAAGTGCATTTTCATCTTGCACATTAGGTTGTTTTTCCCGCATACAGGAAGCACTTTCCAGTGCACTTGTTTGGTCTATTTTGCAATAATATTCTTGAATTCGCGTAATTTCTATGATGAAATTAAAGTCACATAATGATGACATTCATGTAGTTATCTCTAAATCAAAATGAGAAAACACAACTTGACAGAATATCTCCAAAGGATAAAACACAACCATGGAGATGGTGAGATCATATTACCTTCTTTATCTCCAACACAAAGGACATCCGATGTGACCATCGCAGTATCCGGGTATGATTTATCGTTAGGCGAGACTGATGTGTAGTCCGAGCTAGCTGAATTATATGATTCAACAAGCTTGGTCAGTACTTATTTAAATTACGTAAGAAGTGTCTAACTTCGTGCGACCACAGCACATACGGGACGTGGATCAATTTACCAACCATGAAAATCTCGTGTGGGTTTAGTTCTCTCCCTATCTTCGAGAACATTTGTGATATCACATAGAGACTGGCGATGGGCAGACTTCCCATTGACTTGTTGGTTACCCAAACCATCTGACATGTTATTGCGATAAACAGCCCGCCTACGAGCGTTGATAAGATCCCTATGATCTAATAAGCAACACAGAATGAGCATCATATAATCTCTTACCAGGGATATAAGCACAATATTATCTACTAAGCAACATACGTATGCACTACAAACTAAGAGTATCCATCAACCATACCAGATTTTGCAAGTACCGGCTAATTCTCATTTTGAAAGCTGATAATATCCTCATTTCGATTAATCCGATAAGCTGCACGTTTCCTTGCATTGTACTACTCCCTTGCATTTTCTGCGTAATTTTTGCATTCATTATTTAATGATACAGTTTCATGCTGTTCGGAAGCTGTGTCGTCTGCATTTATAAATACAAATAAAAAAGCAAATAAAACGACGGTTGGGAAGGTGGATATCATGCCTATGGATACCTTTTGTATTATCTCGTAGCTACATCTTATGAATAGCATGATCGAGTGTTAGGTTAGCCGTAGCTGCAAATGTTTGACCATCATCATGGTACCCAGGTCTTACCCATTCCGATCCATCTGAAGAGTTTAGTAAGCATGAATACAAATTCAAATATTTGACTGGTATGCACGCAATCAATCATGTACCTGTCTTCGTCGTGTAAAAAGGATCAACATTTGCAGCTATGGTTATGATGCTTGGATTACCATCTTTCAGTTTTGTACCGCTCGTAGGTGCTGCAAGACATTAAGCATGGTACAAGTCATTGTCAGACTTGCACGTCAGGCATCACATCACAGTATTTTTCACACTTTATATACCGGGTTCAGTCGCGCAAATAGTTTGTACTTGTTCATCAACGGGCATCAAGGTTGCATTGTATTCTTCATCATTTTTTACGCTCGTCTGATCTGCAACACATTATGCAAAAAGCTTAATTTTAGCAGAAATGCAAGTATTCCTAGTACAGTGAACACTACCTGTAGCTACGTCGTCTTCTTGTTGATGTTCACCGGCTTTGCTTTTTGCATTACCCATTCGCAAATGAAATGACCGTTACCTCCGATGTTTCTGTGCCTGTGGTGTTTTTGAGGCCTGGGAGAAACATAAAAGCTAAATCATCGGATGGATATAATAGATGCAAGATGAAAGCAAGAGAGATGGCGAACTTGAAGGCATGAATAAGAAGGTACTTTAATTCAAAGCATTCACAGCTTACCATTGAGTTCCTCGACTTTATTCTATCTTGAACTTTAAGCACAACTTGCTTATGCACATTCTCATAGTTTTTCATTTAAAACAATTCAATTATGGTAATCTAAACACATATCACATTCAGCAAAAGGCACATGTTGATGATAAACCAACACCAATTCAATTATGCATAGTTCTGAGCGTCATATCAGATAAATGATATCCTTTTCATTTCCATAGTTCTCAGCGAATGTGTAATGGTTATTCAATGATCACCAGTCTTTTCATTCCTTGCAATGCCAATTGGTGCTGGTTTTCGTTCTTACCAGTCCTTTCTTAAATTACGTAGTAATGCATCTTGGTCAGGCCAGCCCTCCACCTTTCGTGTAAGGATCATGGTGCTCACACTGGTCACCGGTTCATGGTGGGGATATTTTGTGGCCAGGCCACGATATCGATTCCGGCTACGGCAAAGTATCCACTACAAACTGAGGAATTTCCTTACATTGCGTCCCAAGACCAACGCATATCATAAAAATCAAAGGCTAAAATTCATGCTATAGATGTAAACTGCTTTAATTGATGATCCTTAGACGTAAATGCACCAACAAGGTGATAGTACAATTTTGAATTACGCAACCGAATTAGGTGAACAATCTTGAAGATTAGGGTTTGAGAACGATAACATAATAAGAACCTTAATCACGAAGAAAAACATGAATTTTTTTTATGTTTTGAACAAGCAGATAAATTTCTTAGACAAAAATGGTTCTGATTCTATACTCTAACCTCACAAACAAGTTAATCAAGATATATGTGTTGATCATTGCCATAACATTTGCTGTACTATTTTATGCAAATAAGATTTCCTAGGCAACAGCTAGGCAACAACTATAGTAACACAATTGTTGTATGGTGGTTTCTCATTGTAACAATATGTTGGTTTATGCACCTTCTCATCTGCAGGGTGACACGATAGCTATTCTCTCCGATTCGTGACCTGCAATCTTGTCACAGTAAAACGATTTGTGGCTGCCAAGTATTTTCGATGGTGTGTGTATGTGATGGCTGTGTGTATGAAACCATGTAGAATTATCTGTTCTGTATGCGATGGATGTAAATTTCAGATCTGTTCCGTACGTAGATATCATGGTCTTTCTGTATGAAATACGGTGGCGGATCTGTGATACCTGGAGGGCGTGTATCTGGCGGCGGATCTTGTACGCCGCCGGCGCCACATCCTGGACCTGTCCGGCGACAGGTCCTGAGGGGGATCCGCGCCGGATCCTCGAAGCGACCAGCGGCGGAGCAATGGAGTCTGGCGGTTTTGATGTGCGATGAGCGCACATGGATGGCGGGGAAGGACCGATGGGCGGCGGCGGGCGAAGGTGTAATATCCCAAATTTTCAATTTGGAATGTTATACATTAGATCATCATTCATATCATATTTTATTTTGCATTTTGGTTGATCCTAGAAATTCTACGCAACTCAATGACCCACGAAGAGAGTTGGGGATTTCGTTATTTTCATATTTGAGTTTTCTCAAATTTTGAGAATAGGATCATTTGATTTTATTTATTTTATCATCAATTATTTCTATTACAAAAATATGAGAGAGGGAATAAAATGACTTTCCCAAAATAAAGAAATATTGAGGATTTAATAAAAAAATCAAATAAGATTTTATTTCGGAGTTTTTCGGTGTTTTATTTGAATTTAGGAAAAATGTGCATTTTTTAAAATTGCATTTAGGGCCCAAATAAATGTTCACCTTGTGCGCCTTGATTTTAGAAGCTCGTGAAAATTTATTTCGGAATTTTTGGAGTCCGTTTAGTATTTATTTTTATTTTTCTTCCGAGCGGAATAATTAAAAAAAACGAACCGACTTCGGGCCGTACCCGAGCGGGACACCGCCCGGGGGCAGCCTTTAAATAGCGCCGCCCCGAGCCGCCCCAGCCGATCAGCCCCGCCTCGATCCACGCGCGCCGCCGGAGCCGCCGCCGCCGCCGCCGATGATCCCGTCGCCCGAGGTTCGTCGCGCCTCGTTTTCCGTGCCGAAAAAAAGAGAAAAAAAATTCGGTGTTCGGCGTTTTTCTTTTTCTCGGATTAAATCCGTGATTTTTCTGATCGTGATTCCTGATCCGATTTTCGTTTTAGTTTAACTTTTCGCTCGTTTATCGGAATCAGACGATTCAAGCGCCTAGAGTTTCGTCTTGAAACCCTCTATCCATTTAACCAACTAAAACAAGTTTTTGCTACTGTAAAATTTGCCCTAGATCCAGATTACTAGAACGAAGTTGTTTTCTTTTGCCGTTGGATTTTCGTTGCTTCGTTCGATTTGATTCTTTTTGCCAACCGGAGTTCTTAAGTTGAACCTTCTGGTTAGATCTCTTATTTGAGTTTTAACTGTGCATTAGATGAGTGCTTATTGTATGCTTATTTGTTTGTCTGTGATAGAATACCCGGAGTGCGCCGCCTGTTACTTCGAATCGTTAGGTTTCGCGGATCATCAGCAAGGCAAGTAACACTTTGATCATACCTTTTCTACTACCCAGTTTTATTGCATTAGATCAATCCTCACACATTGCATGATTAGGATCTAATTAAACTGTGGGATGGGAAGTAGATGAGGTAGTACCTATTACCTGTTTATTATCAAACCTTTGGGAGGTACTTGTACGTTTGCTTATTATGCCATGCTATGCTAGTAGACGTGGATTGGGTGAGTGAAATCCATGACAGATGTGAGATTGTTAATTAATGGTTTATCTAAGGTGGCAACTTAAACACACATCTGGGTGGATTGAGGCACCTGGATATTCCGGACTTGCCTGTTTTCTTTTGGACCGCCACCCAGCCTCAAAGGGATCATGAGACTATTCATACTAGAAACTTCCGTGTGCAGCCACAAGCTATTATGGGCTCTAGCATAGTTGACTAAGTCGTGCGAACTCTTATAGTGGTAGACTAGCAGATGTAGGGGATGTAGGTGGTACGGTCTACCCGATCGTAAGGTGCTAGCGCTTCTGAAAGACTATGTCTCGGTCATCCGTCTTCTCAAACACCATGTAGTGCGAGAAACCAAGCGGAGGCGATCGAGTCTTGTGGGGAAAAGTGCGCAAACCTTTGCAGAGTGTAATAAACTAATCATGGTTAGCCGTGTTCCCGGTTATGGACATCTTGAGTATCTAGTACTTGGATTTTCATGTGAATCTCAACATGTTACTCTAAATTAATTTTGTTGGGTTATGTTTAATGATGATGCTTAATTGGGATTGAGGATGCTGTCAACCATTCTCAATGTTTAACAACCACCATGATAGTAATTAAATTTTATTCCTTTGAAGTAGGGAAAAATTGGCTTTACGCAAAACTGTAACCATAGAGCTTTCCACCAGCCAAATATGCATATAGTATAGCTATTTCATTCCATTACTCTCTATGTGTTACCTTGCCAGCATATTCCATGTGCTGACCCGTTTCGGGCTGCAACGTTAATGTTGCAGACTTTTCAGACGACGATTAAGGAGTTTTTAGGCCGTGGTTCTATACTCAGTGATGCCGTTGGAGTTGATGGACTCACTTATCTTCCAAGCCTTCCGCTGTTATCGTTATTAGATGGCCTTAAGCCATATTTATTGTAATAAGTTCTCTTTTGAGACACTCGATGTAATAAGTGTGTGATTGCTACTCTACTATAAATCCTTCGAGTACTGTGTGGTGTCAGCATTACTGATCCAGGGATGACACCGGAGCACAGAGATCAGACTGTTTGAGGTCTGGTCGCTACAGAGATGGTATCAGAGCACACACTGACTGTAGGACACGACCACTAAGCTAAAGACCTAGATCAGTATTCACTCTCTTCTCTTCTGACCTCTCATCATTTCTACTCTTTAGGATGGCGGATGCAAGGAACAAGTTCACGCAACCGGATGAAGATACACCCTTTGGACGACACTTGAAGGAAGTCACTAGATACCTGAACATAGGAGTACCAAGTTTCACCGGAACCTAGAACGCCACTTTACTTGAAGAAGAGCGCTGGATGATTCAAGTTCAAGTTCCAGGAAGGACGTTCATGCCAGTCACTGAGGCCATAGAGTTTTCTTTTGATGCCCCAACTTGGAGTCTAGGAAAGAGCATGGCAGCTCACATCGCCATGGGACGCATTGGAGAAGTCTACCACAAGGATCTCAAGGATACTATCTACCAGGTTTGTGGGCGCCGAGATGAACACTGGGAGATGATCAGCAGCAGGAAGGATAGATCAATCGCAGCTTTTATCCAGGAGTTAAATCAGCACATTCGACGACAGGAGAACCAGATATGCGCCGACATGATAGATCTGAAGAAGGCTAAGACTAGAATCAAGGAACTGGAGGAAGAACTCAAGGCTACACATGAAGATTATGAAAAGGAAATTGAAGTATTGGTGGAGAAGAATGACAACCTGATCAAGAAGATTGGAATATTTATGGGAGACCCTACGCCAGTAGATGAAGACGAAGAACCTCAGGAAATTAGCCCTGAAGACTACATCATCATCGACGACACCGACTCGGAAGCAGATAGTAGCGATGATGACTATGTTGATGAAGCTGGAGCAGATATCATGGAGTCAACGACCGTAGAATATTTCTAGTAGACCACCTCATCAGTAGTAGTAGTCCACCATGTAAATATAGTAGTTCGAGCACTTTTGCGATAGTTAGATCGATTGTATGCCTTTGTTTGATTGATTGAAGTGAATTGTTTGTTTTGCCTCATGTGCATATGGGTAGTGTTTTCTCTTTAGACCCCCTCTATTCTTATATCTCATCTTTTCTAAACCCTCCGATGCCTCCGAGATGTGACCCCGGATTTGCCATTCCACCGGAGCTCACCCAGTTGATCCAGCAGCAGAACACATTGATGCAGTTATTAGTCCAGAATCAGAATCAAGGGGATTTGTGGATAAGTATAACCTATAAACCCAAGCCCTTAGGTCACCCATGTTAGTAACCTCGCCCGGAGCAGAGTATGTGGCTAGTCTATGGTGTGATCGGTTACCATTAAGGATTGGTAACTATGTTTTTCCCTCAGACCTAATAGTATTGGAATCTCAAGGATTGGATGTGATATTAGGCATGATTGGTTATCAAAGTATGAAGGGAATATTGAATGTGCTAGTAAGTCTATTTTGCTTACCACACCAGAAGGGAGAAGGATCAAGTATGTATCCAGGCATGTGCCAAAGAGGACTCAAGTAAATTGCTTAACAGGAGTTGTGCAGGAGGAAGTACCAGTGGTAAGGGATTTCCCTGATGTATTTCCAGAGGACTTGCCAGGCATGCCACCGGATAGAGATATTCAGTTTTTGATTGAGCTATTGCCAGGCACAGGGCCAATATCAAAGAGACCATATAGGATGCCAGCAAAGGATTTGGTGGAAATTAAGAAGCAGATTAAGGAGTTACTGGATAAGGGATATATTCGCCCAAGTTCTTCGCCTTGGGGATCGCCAGTACTTCTAGTGGAGAAGAAGGATGGATCGTTAAGGATGGTTGTTGATTATCGAGGATTGAATGAAGTAACGATCAAGAACAAGTACCCGCTACCAATGATCAATGATCTGTTTGATCGATTGCAAGGAGCTAAGGTATTTTCCAAGATCGATCTGCGATCAGGATACCACCAGTTGAAGATTCGAGAACAGGATATTCCTAAGACAGCTTTTACCACCAGGTATGGGCTGTACGAGTATACCATTATGTCATTTGGTCTGACTAAAGCACCTGCCTATTTTATGAACATGATGAACAAAGTGTTTATGGAGTTTTTGGATAAGTTCGTCATAGTGTTCATTGATGATATCCTGGTTTATTCGAAGAATGAAGAGGAACATAAGGAGCATTTGCGTTTGGTACTTGGAAAGCTCAGAGAACATCAATTATATGCCAAGTTCAGCAAATGTGAGTTTTGGTTGAAGGAAGTAGGATTCCTCGGACATGTTATATCTGGAGAAGGTATAGCAGTAGATCCCGCTAAAGTTGAAACTGTGACCAAGTGGGAAGCCCCAACAACAGTTGGAGAGATCTGGAGTTTTCTTGGACTCGTAGGATACCACCAGAGATTTATTGAGAATTTCTCAAAGATTGCGAAGCCTATGACGGAGTTGTTGAAGAAGGATACCAAGTTCATATGGACGGAGGAGTGTGAGGCTAGTTTCCAGGAGTTGAAGAAACGCTTAGTTACCTCACCAGTATTGATCTTGCCAGACCAGACCAAGGATTATGAGGTGTATTGCGATGCTTCATGTCGAGGACTTGGAGCAGTGCTTATGCAGGAAGGGAGAGTTGTTTCATATGCCTCAAGAAAACTGAAACCTCATGAGTTGAATTATGCTACGCATGATTTGGAGTTAGCAGCCGTAGTGCATGCTTTGAAGACATGGAGACATTTTCTCATTGGAAATCATTGTGAGGTGTACACGGATCATAAGAGTTTGAAGTACATTTTCACCCAGAAGGAGTTAAATCTCAGACAAAGGAGATGGTTGGAGCTTATCAAGGATTACGATATGAAATTGCATTATCATCCTGGAAAGGCTAATGTAGTAGCAGACGCATTAAGCCGCAAGAGCCATGTCAATACGTTAATGACGGGAGAAATACCAAGGGAGTTAGCAGAAAATCTTCGTGAACTATGTTTGGAAATAGTTCCGAGAGGCTATGTAGCAGCATTGGAGATTTAGTCAACTTTGATGGATAGAATCAGAGAAGCTCAGAAAGCTGACAAAGAGACTGCCGCTATAAAGGAGAAACTGAGAAAAGGAAAAGCTAAAGGATTTTGTGAGGATGAGCACGACACCCTATGGTTTGAAGACCGTGTTTACGTGCCCAATGACCCGGAGATCAGGAAGTTGATACTGCAAGAGGCACACGACTCACCGTATTCAATTCACCCAGGAAATACCAAGATGTATCTGGATTTGAAGGATATTTTTTGGTGGACCGGAATGAAGAAGGATATAGCGGAGTATGTAGCAGTTTGTGATGTATGTCAGAGAGTAAAGGCAGAGCATCAGAAGCCAGCAGGATTGTTACAACCATTGCCGATACCCGAATGGAAGTGGGATAAGCTAGGCATGGATTTTATCACGGGATTGCCCAGGACTCGTTCAGGCTATGACTCGATTTGGGTTGTAGTTGATCGATTGACGAAAGTAGCTCATTTCATCCCAGTAAAGACCACTTACACCAGTGCTAAGTTGGCAAAGATATACATGACCAGGATCGTATGTTTGCATGGAGTTCCGAGGAGTATCGTATCAGATAGAGGAACCCAGTTTACCTCAAAGTTCTGGAAGCAGTTGCACGAAACTTTGGGAACCAGGCTAGAATTCAGTACAGCTTTTCATCCACAGACAGATGGACAGACCGAGAGAGTCAATCATATTTTGGAGGATATGTTGAGAGCTTGTGCGCTAGATTATGGATCTAGTTGGGACGATAATTTGCCATATGCAGAGTTCTCTTACAACAACAGTTATCAAACCAGTTTGAAGATGGCCCCTTTCGAAGCTTTGTACGGAAGGAGGTGCAGGACACCGTTGTCATGGGACGAAGTTGGAGACCGCCAGTTGTTTGGTCCTGACTTGATTAAAGAGTCTGAACAGAAGGTGAAGTTGATTCGCGATAGGCTCAAGGTAGCCCAGTCCAGACAGAAAAGTTATGCAGATTCTAAATGAAAGGAGACAGTTTACGAAGTCGGAGATAGGGCTTATCTTCGAGTATCTCCACTTCGGGAACAAAGCGTTTTGGAGTTAAAGGGAAGTTAGCACCACGATTTGTAGGACCATACCGAGTTTTGGAGTGTATGGGAGAAGTGGCCTACAAGTTGGAATTGCTTGAAGGATTGTCAGGAGTACATGATGTGTTCCACGTTTCCCAGTTGAAGAAGTGTCACGCGGAGATGGCTGACATACCGTTGAGAGACACAGTGCCTTTGGAAACTATTCAGTTGGATAACGATTTGACCTACGAGGAGAAACCAGTTAAGATCCTTGAGTTTGCCAGTCGAGTCACTCGTAGCAAGGTTATTAAATCTTACAAAGTTCAGTGGAGCCACCACACGGAGGATGAAGCCACCTGGGAGCGAGAGGAAGATTTGCTCAAGGACCACCCTCACCTATTTTCTAGCCAACCCGAATCTCGAGGGCGAGATTCATCTTAAGGGGGGTAGGTTTGTAACATCCCAAATTTTCAATTTGGAATGTTATACATTAGATCATCATGCATATCATATTTTATTTTGCATTTTGGTTGATCCTAGAAATTCTACGCAACTCAATGACCCATGGAGAGAGTTGGGGATTTCGTTATTTTCATATTTGAGTTTTCTCAAATTTTGAGAATAGGATCATTTGATTTTATTAATTTTATCATCAATTATTTCTATTACAAAAATATGAGAGAGGGAATAAAATGACTTTCCCAAAATAAAGAAATATTGAGGATTTAATAAAAAAATCAAATAAGATTTTGTTTCGGAGTTTTTCGGTGTTTTATTTGAATTTAGGAAAAATGTGCGTTTTTTAAAATTGCATTTAGGGCCCAAATAAATGTTCACCTTGTGCGGCTTGATTTTAGAAGCCTGTGAAAATTTATTTCAGAATTTTTGGAGTCCGTTTAGTATTTCTTTTTATTTTTCTTCCGAGCGGAATAATAAAAAAAACGAACCGACTTCGGGCCGTACCCGAGCGGGACACCGCCCGGGGCAGCCTTTAAATAGCGCCGCCCCGAGCCGCCCCAGCCGATCAGCCCCGCCTCGATCCACGCGCGTCGCCGGAGCCGCCGCCGCCGCCGCCGACGATCCCGTCGCCCGAGGTTCGTCGCGCCTCGTTTTCCGTGCCGAAAAAAAGAGAAAAAAATTTTCGGCGTTCGGCGTTTTTCTTTTTCTCGGAATAAATCCGCGATTTTTCTGATTGCGATTCCTGATCCAATTTTCGTTTTAGTTTAACTTTTCGCTCGTTTATCGGAATCAGGCGATTCAAGCGCCTAGAGTTTCGTCTTGAAACCCTCTATCCGTTTAACCAACTTAAACAAGTTTTTACTACTGTAAAATTTGCCCTATATCCAGATTACTAGAACGAAGTTGTTTTCTTTCGCCGTTGGATTTTCGTTGCTTCGTTCGATTTGATTCTTTTTGCCAACCGGAGTTCTTAAGTTGAACCTTCTGGTTAGATCTCTTATTTGAGTTTTACCTGTGCATTAGATGAGTGCTTATTGTATGCTTATTTGTTTGTCTGCGATAGAATACCCGGAGTGCGCCGCCTGTTACTTCAAATCGTTAGGTTTCGCGGATCATCAGCAAGGGAAGTAACACTTTGATCATACCTTTTCTACTACCCAGTTTTATTGCATTAGATCAATCCTCACACATTGCATGATTAGGATCTAATTAAACTGTGGGATGGGAAGTAGATGAGGTAGTACCTATTACCTGTTTATTATCAAACCTTTGGGAGGTACTTGTACGTTTGCTTATTATGCCATGCTATGCTAGTAGACGTGGATTGGGTGAGTGAAATCCATGACAGATGTGAGATTGTTAATTAATGGTTTATCTAAGGTGGCAACTTAAACACACATCTGGGTGGATTGAGGCACCTGGGTATTCCAGGACTTGCCTGTTTTCTTTTGGACCGCCACCCAGCCTCAAAGGGATCATGAGACTATTCATACTAGAAACTTCCGTGTGCAGCCACAAGCTATTATGGGCTCTAGCATAGTTGACTAAGTCGTGCGAACTCTTATAGTGGTAGACTAGCAGATGTAGGGGATGTAGGTGGTACGGTCTACCCGATCGTAAGGTGCTAGCGCTTCTGAAAGACTATGTCTCGGTCATCCGTCTTCTCAAACACCATGTAGTGCGAGAAACCAAGCGGAGGCGATCGAGTCTTGTGGGGAAAAGTGCGCAAACCTCTGCAGAGTGTAATAAACTAATCATGGTTAGCCGTGTCCCCGGTTATGGACATCTTGAGTATCTAGTACTTGGATTTTCATGTGAATCTCAACATGTTACTCTAAATTAATTTTGTTGGGTTATGTTTAATGATGATGCTTAATTGGGATTGAGGATGCTGTCAACCATTCTCAATGTTTAACAACCACCATGATAGTAATTAAATTTTATTCCTTTGAAGTAGGGAAAAATTGGCTTTATGCAAAACTGTAACCATAGAGCTTTCCACCAGCCAAATATGCATATAGTATAGCTATTTCATTCCATTACTCTCTATGTGTTACCTTGCCAGCATATTCCATGTGCTGACCCGTTTCGGGCTGCAACGTTAATGTTGCAGACTTTTCAGACGACGATTAAGGAGTTTTTAGGTTGTGGTTCTATACTCAGTGATGCCGTTGGAGTTGATGGACTCACTTATCTTCCAAGCCTTCCTCTGTTATCGTTATTAGATGGCCTTAAGCCATATTTATTGTAATAAGTTCTCTTTTGAGACACTCGATGTAATAAGTGTGTGATTGCTACTCTGCTATAAATCCTCCGAGTACTGTGTGGTGTCAGCATTACTGATCCAGGGATGACACCGGAGCACAAAGATCAGACTGTTTGAGGTCTGGTCGCTATAGAAGGAGGGCACTGTCGGCGTCTGTTCCTCGCTAGAAGAATAGAAGACCTCGCTCGAGGGCACGATACCGTGATCGAGTCCGCACACTGTGCCGTTTTTTTCACTGGTTAATTTTCGCCGGTCTGTGGTCAATGGTTTTTTTTCGTTCATCTCAGTTAATAAGGACGGGAGTTTGTGTGTGTGCGGGACTGCATCGCGGGGTTTTATTTGGTTTTTCGCGGCTGAGAGGGTGGTGGGAAGAAGTACCATAGAAGTACCAAAAAAGACCGGGTGAGGTGGGACAAAAATAAAAACCGGAACGCGACCTACCAACTGAGACATTAGGAGTAGAGATAAGGGAGAAGGTACAGTTACCTCATCAAGTTCTACTTTCCTCCCACTCACTTCTTTCGAGAGAAACTCCTTCTCTAGAAAGGATCCATTCTTAGCAACGAATATCTTGCCTTCGGATCTATGATAGAAGGTGTACCCAACAGTCTCCTTTGGGTATCCTATGAAGACACATTTCTTCGATTTGGGTTCGAGCTTATCAGGTTGAAGCTTTTTCACATAAGCATCACAGCCCCAAACTTTAAGAAATGACAACTTGGGTTTCTTGCCAAACCACGGTTCATATGGTGTCGTCTCAACGGATTTTGATGGTGCCCTATTTAACATGAATGCAGCCGTCTCTAAAGCATAACCACAAAATGACAGCGGTAAATCAGTAAGAGACATCATAGATCGCACCATATCTAATAAAGTGCGGCTACGACATTCGGACACACCATTACGCTGTGGTGTTCCAGGTGGCGTGAGTTGCAAAACTATTCCGCATTGTTTCAAATGAAGACCAAACTCGTAACTCAAATATTCTCATCCATGATCAGATCATAGAAACTTTATTTTCTTGTTACAATGATTTTCCACTTCACTCTAAAATTCTTTGAACTTTTCAAATGTTTCAGACTTATGTTTCATCAAGTAGATATACCCATGTCTGCTCAAATCATCTGTGAAGGTCAGAAAATAATGATACCCGCCACGAGCATCAACACACTCATCAGACCGCATACATCATTATGTATTATTTCCAATAAATCTGTTGCTCGTTCCATTGTTCCGGAGAACGGAGTTTTAGTCATCTTGCCCATGAGGCATGGTTCGCAAGCATCAAGTGATTCATAATCAAGTGATTCCAAAAGCCCATCAGCATGGAGTTTCTTCATGCGCTTTACACCAATATGACCTAAACGGCAGTGCCACAAATAAGTTGCACTATCATTATTGAACTTATATATTTTGGCTTCAATACTATGAATATGTGTATCACTACTATCAAGATTTAGTAAAAATAGGCCACTCATCAAGGGTGCAGGACCATAAAAGATATCACTCAAATAAATAGAACAACCATTATTCTCGGATTTAAATGAATAACCGTCTCGCATCAAACAAGATCCAGATATAATGTTCATGTTTAACGCTGGCACCAAATAACAATTATTCAGGTCTAAAACTAATCCTGAAGGTAGATGTAGAGGTAGCATGCCGACGACGATCACATCAACTTTGGAACCATTTCCCATGCGCATCGTCACCTCGTCCTTAGCCAATCTTCGCTTAATCCGTAGCCCCTGTTTCGAGTTGCAAATATTAGCAACAGAACTAGTATCAAATACCCAGGCTCTACTGCGAGCATTAGTAAGGTACACATCAATAACATGTATATCAAATATACCTTTCACTTTGCCATCCTTATTATCCGCCAAATACTTGGGGCAGTTCCGCTTCCAGTGACTAGTCCCTTTGCAGTAGAAGCACTCAGTCTCAGGCTTAGGTCCAGACTTGGGCTTCTTCACTTGAGTAGCAACTTGCTTGCCGTTCTTCTTGAAGTTCCCCTTCTTCACTTTGCCCTTCTTCTTGAAACTGGTGGTGTTGTTAACCATCAACGCTTGATGCTCCTTCTTGATTTCTACCTCCACAGCCTTTGGCATCGCGAAGAGCTCGGGAATTGTCTTATCCATCCCTTGCATATTATAGTTCATCATGAAGCATTGGTAGCTTGGTGGCAATGATTGAAGAAATCTGTCAATGACACTATCAACCAGAAGATTAACTCCCACCTGAGTCAAGCGATTGTGGTACCTAGACATTCTGAGTATGTGTTCACTGACAGAACTATTCTCCTCCATTTTGCAGCTATAGAATTTATTGGAGACTTCATATCTCTCAATCCGGGCATTTGCTTGAAATATTAGCTTCAACTCTTGGAACATCTCATATGCTCCATGACGTTCAAAATGTCGTCGAAGTCCCGGTTCTAAGCCGTAAAGCATGGCACACTTAACTATCAAGTAGTCATCAGCTTTGCTCTGCCAGGTGTTCATAACATCTGGAGTTGCAACTGCAGCGAGTTTGGCACCCAGCGGTGCTTCCATGACGTAATTCTTCTGTGTAGCAATGAGGATAATCCTCAAGTTATGGACCAAGTACGTGTAGTTGCTACCATCATCTTTCAACTTAGCTTTATCTAGGAATGCATTAAAATTCAATGGAACAACAACACGGGCCATTTATCTACAATAACATAGACATGCAAAATACTATCAGGTACTAAGTTCATGATATTTTAAAGTTCAATTAATCATATTACTTAAGAACTCCCACTTAGATAGACATCCCTCTAATCATCTAAGTGATCACGTGATCCATATCAACTAAACCATGTCCGATCATCACGTGAGATGTATTAGTTTTCAATGGTGAACATCACTATGTTGATGATATCTACTATATGGTTCACGCTCGACCTTTCGGTCTCAATGTTCCGAGGCCATACCTGCATATGCTAGGCTCGTCATGTTTAACCCGAGTATTCTGCTTGTGCAAAACTGGCTTGCACCCGTTGTATGTGAACGTAGAGCTTATCACACTGAAAGGATCGAGAAGAGGTGTCTAGGGGGGGGGGGGTGAATAAACTCTAAGTAAGAAAAGTTGCAGTTTTTAACTTCTTTAGGTTTAAGTAGAGTTTTAGCACAAGTTTAAACATTCACAATACATATCAAGCAAGCATGACAAGAGTATATGAGCAACGGAAAGTAAAACATGCAAGTTGCAAGAATGTAAAGGGATGGGATTGGAGTGTGCAAACGCAATTGGAGACACGGAGATTTTTGGCGTGGTTTCGATAGGTGGTGCTATCATACATCCACGTTGATGGAGACTTCAACCCACGAAGGGTAACGGTTGCGCGAGTCCACGAAGGGCTCCACCCATGAAGGGTCCATGAAGAAGCAACCTTGTCTATCCCACCATGGCCGTCGCCTATGCAGGACTTGCCTCACTCGGGTAGATCTTCACGAAGTAGGCGATCTCCTTGCCCTTACAAACTCCTTGGTTCAACTCCACAATCTTGATGGAAGCTGCCAAGTGACACCTAACCAATCTAGGAGACACCACTCTCCAAGAGGTAACAAATGGTGTGTTGATGATGAACTGCTTGCTCTTGTGCTTCAAATGATAGTCTCCCCAACACTCAACTCTCTCTCACAAGATTTGGATTTTGTGGAAAGATGATTTGAGTGGAAAGCAACTTGGGGAAGGCTAGAGAACAAGATTTATGTGGTTGGAATGGAATATCTTGACCTCAACACAAGTGTAGGTGGTTCTCTCTCATAAAATGTATGTTGTAAGTGTAGGCATGTTCTGATGGCTCTCTTTTCGAATGAAGAGTGGGTGGAGGGGTATAAATAGCCTCCACACAAGATCTAACCGTTGCACACAAATCACCAAACTCGGTGGGACCGAATCATGAAACTCGGTGGGACCGATTTAGTTCAAAATGTGACCATTAGGCATTTCGGTGGGATCGATATAATCGACTCGGCGAGACCGATGTGCTAGGGTTAGGGTAAAGCCTCATCTCGGTTTGACCGATTACACAAACTCGGTGGGACCGATTTGGGTAATAAGCAAAACAGAGAGTTGGCCAAGCAAACTCGGTGGGACCGATTGCATGTCTCCGTGGGACCGAAATTATTGCAATAGGCAACATAGAGTTTGCAAGCCCATCTCGGTGAGACTGAGATCCCATCAGTGAGATCGAACTGATTAGGGTTTCTGGTAGTGGCTATGTCAACTGAACTCGGTGGCACCGGATAGAAAGTTTTGGTGGGGCGGAGTTTGACTTTTGGTTTGGGACATATGTGGATATGAGAAAGTGGTTGAGGGCTTTGGAGCATATCACTAAGCACTTTGAGCAAGCAAGCCATTGAGCACACCTCATCCCCTCTTAATAGTATTGGCTTTCCTATGGAATCAAGGTGATCTTGGATCACTAAAATAAAATGTAGAGTCCTGAGCTTTGAGCTTGAGCCAATCCTTTGTCCTCAGCATCTTGAAGGGGTTCCACATCCTCTAGTCCATGCCACTCCATTGTTGAACTTATCTGAAACATACTAGGTAGAAGCATTAGTCCAACAAGAGATATGTTGGCATTAATTACCAAAATCACCTAGGGAGCACTTGTGCTTTCACACACCCGATCATCACGTGGTGTCTTGGCACGACGAACTGTAGCAACGGTGCATACTCAGGGAGAACACTTATACCTTGAAATTTAGTGAGAGATCATCTTATAATGCTACCGCCGTACTAAGCAAAATAAGATGCATAAAGGATAAACATCACATGCAATCAATAGAAGTGATATGATATGGCCATCATCATCTTGTGCCTTTGATCTCCATCTCCAAAGTACGGTCATGATCACCATCGTTACCGGCTTGACACCTTGATCTCCATCGTAGCATCGTTGTCGTCTCGCCAACTATTGCTTCTACGACTATCGCTACCGCTTAGTGATAAAGTAAAGCAATTACACGGCGATTGAATTTCATACAATAAAGCGACAACCATATGGCTCTTGCCAGTTGCCGATAACTATGTTACAAAACATGATAATCTCATACAACAATTTATATAATCACGTCTTGACCATATCACATCACAACATGCCCTACAAAAACAAGTTAGACGTCCTCTACTTTGTTGTTGCAAGTTTACGTGGCTGCTACGGGTTTCTGGCAAGAACCGTTCTTACCTACGCATCAAAACCACAATGTGGTATAGTGATTGCTTTTTGATCTTCAGAAAGAACCCTGTTCATTGAATCCGATTCAACTAGAGTTGGAGAAACTGACACCCGCTAGCCACCTGTGTGCGAAGCACGTCGGTAGAACCAGTCTCATGAACGCGGTCATGTAATGTCGGTCTGGGCCGCTTCATCCAACAATACCGCCGAATCAAGAAACAACTAGTGGCGGCAAGCAATATGTATATACCCACACCCACAACTCCTTTGTGTTCTACTCGTGCATATAACATCTACGCATAGACCTGGCTCTGATACCAGTGTTGGGGAACGTAGTATTTCAAAAAAATTCCTACGATCACGCAAGATCTATCTAGGAGAAGCATAGCAACAAGCGGGGAGAGTGTGTCCACATACCCTCGTAGACCGAAAGTGGAAGTGTTAAGTAACGCGGTTGATGTAGTCGAACATCTTCGCGATCCAACCGATCAAGTACCGAACGCATGACACCTCCGCGATCTGCACATGTTCAACTCACTGACGTCCCTCGAACTCTAGATCCAGCTGAGGCTGAGGGAGATTTTCATCAGCACGACGGTGCGTTGACGGTGATGATGAAGTTACCGACGCAGGGCTTCGCCTAAGCACTACGATAATATGACCGAGGTGGAAATCTTTGGAAGGGGGCACCGCACACGGCTAAGAGATTAACTTGTGTGTCTATGGGGTGCCCCCTCCCCTGTATATAAGGGAGTAGAGGAGGGAGCCAGCCGGCCTCATAGGGTGCCCCCAAGGGGGGAATCCTACTCCTACTAGGAGTAGGTTCCCCCCTTTCCTAGTCCAACTAGGAGGGGAAGGAAAGGAAAGAAGGGAAGAAGGAATGGGGGTCGTCCCCCCTCCCCAATTCGGATTGGGCTTGGGGGGGGGCGCCCCTCCTCTTGGCCGCCTCCTCCTCTCTTCCACTAAAGCCCATGAAGGCCCATTAACCCCCCGGGGATTCTGGTAACCCCCCGAGACTCCGGAAAATGCCTGAACTTATCTGAAACCTTTCCGGTGTCCAAACATAACCTTCCAACATATCAATCTTCATGTCTCGACCATTTCGAGACT